>NW_027507209.1:62500-73401 GCF_052324685.1 Brachyhypopomus gauderio | reverse complement strand
GAGCGATCAAAGGAACCATGACCTGATTTAATGAGCCATTCGCAGTTTCACTGTACCGGCCGTGTGTACTTAGGACCTGCATGGCTTAATCTTTGAGACAAGCATATGTTTACTGGCAGGATCAACCAGGTAGCTGCACCGCGGGTGGTGAAAGGGACACCAGCTAACGTCGCGGCCCACCTCGGCGTGCCTCCATCCCCCGGGCAGGGTCAGGGGGCCCACCTCGGTACCGGACGCCCACCATCGGTGCAGCAGGGGGTGCGCCGTCAGCGTGGGGGAGAGAGCCCTCGTCAGCTCCCAGCACGCGCGCGGGCGCTACTGTGGACGTAACCGAGAAATGAGTGATTCCGTGACCAGGCGGGGGTGAGGCCAAGCATGTGTTGAACTAACCCGATCCACTGCTGGCTCTCACCCGTACACCATGGACGCCGATAGCGGACACCTGTGTAGACAGACCGGCCTTCAACGCTTCCCTCAGACGGTTCCGGGTGAGGATCGTGTCTTTTCAGACCGAGGCCCCCCCATAGAGGCATGCCCGCTGGTTTGGGGAGGAACTACCCGGGCGGCACAGAAGGCTTCAACCCCTAGCCCAACCCAAGGCCTGTGTCTCGGTCATCATGATCATACCGAGGCTGCCGACCTCCCATCCTGAAGGAGCGCACACACCTCATGGGAGAGTTTTTGATAGGTATGTCATGTCGAGGCTGCCGTCCTCAATGAGCGCAGTCACCCCTTTTGTACAGCTTTCGTTGGTGAACGATCATACCCGAGAGGCTGCCGACCTACCCGTCCTGAAGGAGCGCATCCACCTCTCGCCCTATTCCTGTACCTAGGTATGTCGCACCGAGGTTGTGGCTCTATCCCATATATTCATTCATGAGCTCACACCTCATTGTACATTGCGCATTGGTTTGACCGGTTGTCTTTCTTATGACAGGGAGAAACCTTAAGTGGTAACCCGAGAGCCTAACCCCTGGCGGGCATCGTATGCCAATAGATCGGGAGAGCTCCGAACGCCCTCGAGATTGACACTCTCCCTAAAAACCTGCTGGTAGGTTTTTGCAATCCACCGTACGCGTTTTCCTCCACGGCCGGGGAGGTTCTCGCCAGCCATGCCCGCCAAGGCAAATCTTCCCTCGGACACACCTCGGACGCTCGACCCCTGAAAAGGCCTGGCTGAACCAAGTGATGGTCGATGCTACTGGTATAACTGAAAAACCCCTGGCGGACTTGGGTTCGGATAACGGTCTTAGAGCGCACCTAGGTACTGTGCCATTGGATCCGGTAAGGCCAGCCGAAACCAGCATCTTCCGGGCTTGCGCACAGCACCCTCCGGATACGCACAGGCCGAGGTAGAGCATGTGAGGCTGGTGCCTGGAGGTCGGCGAGACCTCCAGTGTTAGGGGGGTCACCACTCCACCCCTAACCGGTGAAAGTGTTAGAGTCAGGCTAATGTTACCTTCACGCACCGCCTTGCATCCAGGCCTTATGAATGGGATAACCATTATAAGGTTAGGATGAACTCAAGAGACATGCTCTCCTATATACCTGCTGGTAGGTGTTTGCAATGCACCGTATGCGTTTTCCTCCACGGCCGGGGAGGTACTCGCCAGCCATGCCCGCCAAGGCAAATCTTCCCTCGGACACACCTCGGACGCTCGACCCCCGAAAAGGCCTGGCTGATCAAAGTGATGGTCGATGCTACTGGTATAACTGAAAAACCCCTGGCGGACTTGGGTTCGGATAACGGTCTTAGAGCGCACCTAGGTACTGTGCCATTGGATCCGGTAAGGCCAGCCGAAACCAGCATCTTCCGGGCTTGCGCACAGCACCCTCCGGATACGCACAGGCCGAGGTGGAGCATGCAGGCTGGAGGTTGGACAGACCTCCATAAGGGGGGTCACCACTCTTACACCCATGCCCAGCAGTGGCATTTCGGTCGGGCGCAAGCAGTGGTTCGAAGGCCTGAGAGACACGGATGTCTTTGACCTCCATCAGCAGGGGTCACTTATCCCTCCCCTTAAGCCGTCAAGGTGCATTAGAGTCGGGCTAGTTCACCTTAACGCACTGCCTTTCTTCTGATCCTTATTATGGTACAATCATATAAGGCTCAGAAAGCATGCTCCCCTATATACCTGCTGGTAGGTGTTTGCATTACACCGTTAGCGCATTCCTCCAGGGTCGGGGAGATGCCAGACAGCCATGCCCGCCAAGGCAAATCTTCCCTCGGACACACCTCTGAGACTCGATTGCCGAAAGGGCATGGCTGATTCAATAAGTGGTTCGTGGCAATGGTATAACACCTACCATTCTCAAACACATGGGGGGGGTTTACGGCCTTAGAGCGCACCTAGGTGCTATACCATTGGATCCGGTAAGGCCAGCCGAAACCAGCATCTTCCGGGCTTGCGCATAGCACCCTCCGGATACGCACAGGTCGAAATACATTACGTGAGGATGGAGGTAGGACGACCTCCATAAGGGGGAGCATCACGCCTCCACCCTTGCCCAGCGTGGGCACTTTGCTCGGGCACAGCCCGTGTCATTTAAAGGCCTGGATCTTTTCAGACCTCCGGGGGGGGCCTCACTCCCCCCCTACTTTGCTCAGAGGGAGCCTCTTACTCGGATAAAGTGATATAGTGTCTGCCATTGCAGGCCTGGATCATCTGTGACTTCCAGGGAGAGGCCTCTCAACTCCTCTCTTAAGCCGAAGCGTGCACTTTAAACGGATAAAGTGTGTGGCATTACATGCCTTTAAGCCTGGAACCTTTCTGACATCCACATATAGGGCCCTCATGCTTAATCATAAGCCCAACATGTACACTTTAATCGGATAAAGTGTGTGACATTACATGCTTTCATGCATGGAGCCTTTCTGACATCCACACATAGGGCCCTCATGCTTAATCATAAGCCCAACATGTACACTTTAATCGGATAAAGTGTGTGACATTACATGCTTTCATGCATGGAGCCTTTCTGACATCCACACATAGGGCCCTCATGCTTAATCATAAGCCCAAATGTGCACTTTAATCGGATAAAGTGTGTGACATTACATGCTTTCATGCATGGAGCCTTTCTGACATCCACAGAGAGGCCCCTCATCCTCTCTCATAAGCCCAAGAGTGTCATTTAGTCGGATAAATTGTGTGGCATTACATGCCTTTATTCCTGGATCCTTCCTCACATCCAGAGAGAGGCATACCAACCTACTCTCATAAGCCCAACATGTACACTTTAATCGGATAAAGTGTGTGACATTACATGCTTTCATGCATGGAGCCTTTCTGACATCCACACATAGGGCCCTCATGCTTAATCATAAGCCCAAATGTGCACTTTAATCGGATAAAGTGTGTGGCATTACATGCTTTCATGCATGGAGCCTTTCTGACATCCACACATAGGGCCCTCATGCTTAATCATAAGCCCAAATGTGCACTTTAATCGGATAAAGTGTGTGACATTACATGCCTTTAAGCCTGGAACCTTTCTGACATCCACATATAGGGCCCTCATGCTTAATCATAAGCCCAAATGTGCACTTTAATCGGATAAAGTGTGTGACATTACATGCCTTTAAGCCTGGAACCTTTCTGACATCCACATATAGGGCCCTCATGCTTAATCATAAGCCCAACATGTACACTTTAATCGGATAAAGTGTGTGACATTACATGCCTTTAAGCCTGGAACCTTTCTGACATCCACATATAGGGCCCTCATGCTTAATCATAAGCCCAACATGTACACTTTAATCGGATAAAGTGTGTGGCATTACATGCTTTCATGCATGGAGCCTTTCTGACATCCACACATAGGGCCCTCATGCTTAATCATAAGCCCAAATGTGCACTTTAATCGGATAAAGTGTGTGACATTACATGCCTTTAAGCCTGGAACCTTTCTGACATCCACATATAGGGCCCTCATGCTTAATCATAAGCCCAACATGTACACTTTAATCGGATAAAGTGTGTGACATTACATGCCTTTAAGCCTGGAACCTTTCTGACATCCACATATAGGGCCCTCATGCTTAATCATAAGCCCAACATGTACACTTTAATCGGATAAAGTGTGTGACATTACATGCTTTCATGCATGGAGCCTTTCTGACATCCACAGAGAGGCCCCTCATCCTCTCTCATAAGCCCAAGAGTGTCATTTAGTCGGATAAATTGTGTGGCATTACATGCCTTTATTCCTGGATCCTTCCTCACATCCAGAGAGAGGCATACCAACCTACTCTCATAAGCCCAAAAGTGCACTTTATTCGGATAAAGTGTGCAAAATTCCATGCATGGATCATTTGTGAGATCCATAAAGAGGCCTCTCAAATCCTCTAAAATGCCCAGGGAGTGACCTTTGGTCGGGCAAAGCGTGCGCCATAATCCTTGTCTTCATTTATGGTATACCATATATGTGGCTTTCAGAAGACCCTCTCCCCTATATACCTGATGGTAGGTGTTTGCATATCACCCATTCATAAAATCATCCAGACAGGGGGAATGAGATGCATGTCCGTCTGGGTGCACATTCGGCGGGCACTGTCAGAGGATCGAGGCCTCTGGATGATCCACCCCTTGGTCAAAATTGGAACATAGTGCGATTTTTGAACACAAAATCATACGTATGGTATAACATTTTTATCGACATAGAATTATTTTCGCCGAAAACTGACGCCTATGGTATACCAAATGAAGCGACATAGAATATTTTCCACTTGAAAACTTCGTGCTGCTGGTATATTTATGGACTTTGTGCATATTCTGAAGATTACTACTTGTATATGGTCTAACTCAGGAAGGAAAATAGACTAATTTCCAACAAAAACCTCATGCTACTGGTAAATTTAAGGACTCTGTGCATTGCCTGAAGATTACTACTTGTATAAGGTATAACTCAGGAAGGGAAATAGACTAATTTCCAACAAAAACCTCATGCTACTGGTATATTTAAGGACTCTGTGCATTGCCTGATATGACACTTCAGAGTCAATTTACACCTATTTCTAAGCAAGATAGAAAAAAAAACTGACAATTTTTCTTGATCCTGGGGATGTACCCGAGCTAAAGAGCATGTTTTTCGGACACTTTTATGCTTTTTTCCCTTAAAGCCACCACCTGGCAATGTTATAGCATTGGACTCTGTGCATTTCCTGAAGAAAATATCTTGTGTATGGTCTAACAAAGTAAGGGACATAGACTAATTCACTCATAAAACTCCATGCTTCTGGTATATTTATGGACTTTGTGCAAATTCTGACTTGAAAACCTCCACATGATGTTGGTATAATAACTTTACCTCATGCCCAGATGAGTGCACCTTCATTGGACACTCCAAGTGGACAGATGTGTCTGGAGGAGCCACCCAGTGGCAAATGCGTATGGTATAACAGAAAAAATGGACTTAGTGCATTTTCTGATCAGACACTTCAGACTGGATTTACACCTATTTCTAAGCAAGATAGAGAAAAAAACTGACAATTTTTCTTGATCCTGGGGATGTACCTGAGCTAAAGAGCATGTTTTTTGGACACTTTTATGCTTTTTTCACTAAAAGCCACCACCTGCTGCTGGTATATTTAAGGACTCTGTGCATTGCCTGAAGATTACTACTTGTATATGGTCTAACTCAGGAAGGGAAATAGACTAATTTCCAACAAAAACCTCATGCTACTGGTAAATTTAAGGACTCTGTGCATTGCCTGAAGATTACTACTTGTATATGGTCTAACTCAGGAAGGGAAATAGACTAATTTCCAACAAAAACCTCATGCTACTGGTAAATTTAAGGACTCTGTGCATTGCCTGAAGATTACTACTTGTATATGGTCTAACTCAGGAAGGGAAATAGACTAATTTCCAACAAAAACCTCATGCTACTGGTAAATTTAAGGACTCTGTGCATTGCCTGAAGATTACTACTTGTATAAGGTATAACTCAGGAAGGGAAATAGACTAATTTCCAACAAAAACCTCATGCTACTGGTATATTTAAGGACTCTGTGCATTGCCTGATATGACACTTCAGAGTCAATTTACACCTATTTCTAAGCAAAATAGAAAAAAAAACTGACAATTTTTCTTGATCCTGGGGATGTACCCGAGCTAAAGAGCATGTTTTTCGGACACTTTTATGCTTTTTTCCCTTAAAGCCACCACCTGGCAATGTTATAGCATTGGACTCTGTGCATTTCCTGAAGAAAATATCTTGTGTATGGTCTAACAAAGTAAGGGACATAGACTAATTCACTCATAAAACTCCATGCTTCTGGTATATTTATGGACTTTGTGCAATTTCTGACTTGAAAACCTCCACATGATGTTGGTATAATAACTTTACCTCATGCCCAGATGAGTGCACCTTCATCGGACACTTCAACTAGGCTGAGGTGTCTGGAGGAGCCACCCAGTGGCACGTACATATGGTATAACAGAAAAAAAACGATGGAGTACCGGTGACATCTTGTGGACTTTAAGAGTCAATGCGCCTTCCAAATAAGATTAAACTGTGCACTTTTTTTCTAACAGCATTTAACCATGGTATAATTTAAACTAAACTCTCCTCTTTTATTCTAAGTTCATTTGGCCATGGTATATTTTATTTAAAATGGCCTTTTTTACTCAAAGTGTCTTTTCTACTGGTATATTTTATTTAAAATGGCCTTTTCAATTATGCCGGTACGTTCTCAGCCCACGCAATCAGCAATGATTGGTCTCACCTGTTGCTGATTCTTTTCAATTATGCCGGTACGTTCTCAGCCCACGCAATCAGCAATGATTGGTCTCACCTGTTGCCATGGCTTTTTAAGGAACTCTGGTATATTTAATTTAAAAAGGCCTCTTTTTTAGTCTAAGTGTCTATGCCTCTGGTATATTTAATTTAAAAAGGCCTCTATTTTTTTCTAAGTGTCTATGCCTCTGGTATATTTAATTTAAAAAGGCCTCTATTTTTTTCTAAGTGTCTATGCCTCTGGTATATTTAATTTAAAAAGGCCTCTATTTTAGTCTAAGTGTCTATGCCTCTGGTATATTTAATTTAAAAAGGCCTCTATTTTAGTCTAAGTGTCTATGCCTCTGGTATATTTAATTTAAAAAGGCCTCTTTTTTAGTCTAAGTGTCTATGCCTCTGGTATATTTAATTTAAAAAGGCCTCTTTTTTATTCTAAGTGTCTATGCCTCTGGTATATTTAATTTAAAAAGGCCTCTATTTTTTTCTAAGTGTCTATGCCTCTGGTATATTTAATTTAAAAAGGCCTCTTTTTTAGTCTAAGTGTCTATGCCTCTGGTATATTTAATTTAAAAAGGCCTCTATTTTATTCTAAGTGTCTATGCCTCTGGTATATTTAATTTAAAAAGGCCTCTATTTTATTCTAAGTGTCTATGCCTCTGGTATATTTAATTTAAAAAGGCCTCTATTTTATTCTAAGTGTCTATGCCTCTGGTATATTTAATTTAAAAAGGCCTCTATTTTATTCTAAGTGTCTATGCCTCTGGTATATTTAATTTAAAAAGGCCTCTTTTTTAGTCTAAGTGTCTATGCCTCTGGTATATTTAATTTAAAAAGGCCTCTATTTTATTCTAAGTGTCTATGCCTCTGGTATATTTAATTTAAAAAGGCCTCTATTTTTTTCTAAGTGTCTATGCCTCTGGTATATTTAATTTAAAAAGGCCTCTTTTTTAGTCTAAGTGTCTATGCCTCTGGTATATTTAATTTAAAAAGGCCTCTTTTTTAGTCTAAGTGTCTATGCCTCTGGTATATTTAATTTAAAAAGGCCTCTATTTTTTTCTAAGTGTCTATGCCTCTGGTATATTTAATTTAAAAAGGCCTCTTTTTTATTCTAAGTGTCTATGCTGCTGGTATATCCTCGGACTTTGAAATATTTCAACCTCGCCTAACCCTCAAATAGTGCCGGTTGCCGAAATACTTGCACATTGCAACTTTGGAGACCACACCCCCTCTCTTGCAGAAAGCCAATCCGAAATTTGCAACGTCAATTCGGCAATTTGAAAGCTGCAATTGGCTATCACGGCCTGGTCATATGGAACCAGGTGAGAGTGATTTACTGGAGGAGGAGAAAGCATTAATACTGCAATTAAACGGCGTGCTCAGTTGCTCAGAAATGGACCGAAAGACTGTGAGTATTACTAAAAGCTCCGTGTGCTAATGGTATAATCTTTAAAGCTCCGTGTGCTAATGGTATAATCTTTAAAGCTCCGTCTGCTAATGGTATAATATTTAAAGCTCCGTCTGCTACTGGTATATTTAGGATCTTTTTCCCCTTATCTTTAGCGGCAGTGTCCGTTGTGTCAAACGGCACAAAGCAACCTGCTACAGCATGTAAGGACGGTTCACGAGATCCACGGCGAGGAGCTCGCCTTAATTTCTAGACTGGCCAGCATGCGATGTACGGAACGGCTGGATTGTGAGATTTGTGGAAAGAAAAGTTTGGTCAGATTGGACATGCACTTAGCCTCATTCCATAATGTGCACGGTACCCAGAAGAAAAGTATTGTGGCCGAGGCAAAGCGGGTTTGTATGGTGAAAATGCTGAAGAAACACCGTGCTGGAGAGAAGCTGCCTTCAAAAGCAAGTGTAGCCTGTGACACACGCGACCTAGAAGAACCCGGGCCCAGCCACAGGGTGGATGTACCGTACAGCCAGGGGGTGGATGAACCATCCAGCCATTCTGAGGACGATGAGGTGACTGCACCCTCAAGCCGTCCTGACGATGACCACACACCCCATAAGAAGGGCAGGCATGTGAGATCACCACAAGCTTTGGAAGGATCCAGGGTTGAGTGGGCGCTAGATGACTTCCAGGAGTTCTGCATACGCTCTAATCCCACAGCAAAGGACTCCGAAAACGGACACCTAAGGAAGACTCATGCCCTCAAATTCATTCTTCACATGACCGGAGACACCCGCAAGCAAGACTTCCATGACCTCAATTTCATCTACAACCTAAAGAGAATCAGACAGTGGCCGGCTGCTCTAATCAAGCAAAAATATAGCCACACTACGGTTCACATCATGCTCATTAATGTGGTTTCTTTCATAAAGCATGCACGTGCATTCCACTCAAACATACTGGGCCTTAGGTCAAAGCAGACCAGGCAGGTGCTTCTTCAAATAAGGAAATTACAGAAGGACCATACGAGGTATATGAAGAGCCACCAGGAGACTGTTAAACGCCATAAATCAAGTATGTTGACACGGCGTTATTGTATTGAACCACCGCAATTATATGCATAGCGGTTCTGAACTCTCTCTTATCCCCCTACAGAAAAGCTCCAATCCACCCAAGGATTTGAGACGTTCATGGAGAAAGCACGCATGGAAGTCCCCAGGCTAATAGGTGAGTGGTCTGACCCACTATGCATGCCCAGTCAAGGCACACCTTAGGCCGCCACACACAGTAGCATTATAGGCCTGGGTCATCCAACCAGTGGTTTAATGACACTTAGTCTTTAATCCTGCTGCTTTTGTCTTCCAGACCAGATGAGAGCAGAAGCCAGGGACGAGACGAATAGCCTCCTTCAAGGTTATCTCGCTGGGTATCTCGCCATCCTCACAGGGCATAGGCCTGTTGTCATTTATAACTTAACAAGGGATCAGTTGGACAACGCAGAACAGGATGACCAGGGGCGGACCGTCATCTGGGTAAGCCCACAGAAGTGCACCATGCCCCGCCACACACAATAGCCAGAGAGCTGCTCCAGCAACCACTGGTACATATGGTACCTTTATATTCCCCAGGTCGATCGTCATAAAACAGACCGAAAATATGGGTCGGCTTACCTAGCCCTGATGCCTGGAGAGACAGCTTGGTTAAAAGAAATGGCTCAAATCTCTACCCAGCATGGAGACCCAAAGTGCCCATATGTCTTCCAAAGTCGAGGAATGCAGTTGACTAAAATTACTGATGTCTTAAAGAGAGCTTGGCGACACGCTGGGATGAGTGGGGATATTGGCTTTACCTTAATCAGAACAAGTGTCAGCAACCAGGTCAGACATCTCAGCCCTGAGAACCGCATGTTAGTTTGTAAAAGCATGTGCCATACCATGGAGACTGCTGATCGCTTCTATGCATCTCTGCCTACCCTGAGTGATGCATTCAGGGTAAGAGAAATCAGAATGCAGGCATTGGATAAACCAATAAATGGTTAAAAGTGTTACTCGCCTCTGTGTAAAATTGTTACCCAATTTAAGCATACTCTGAGCCCGCCAGACACAGTGGGATGAGAGCCCTGGATGATTTAAAACATCCAGAAAATCATCATTCTGTATAAAATACATTGCCTAAGAATGTGCACTAAGAGCCGGCCACACACAGTAGGATGAGAGCCCTGGATGATTTAATACATCCAGAAAATCATCATTCTGTATAAAATACATTGCCTAAGAATGTGCACTAAGAGCCGGCCACACACAGTAGGTTGAGAGCCCTGGATGATTTAATACATCCAGAAAATCATCATTCTGTATAAAATACATTGCCTAAGAATGTGCACTAAGAGCCGGCCACACACAGTAGGATGAGAGCCCTGGATGATTTAATACATCCAGAAAATCATCATTCTGTATAAAATACATTGCCTAAAAAGGTGCACTAAGAGCCGGCCACACACAGTAGGATGAGAGCCCTGGATGATTTAATACATCCAGAAAATCATCATTCTGTATAAAATACATTGCCTAAAAAGGTGCACTAAGAGCCGGCCACACACAGTAGGATGAGAGCCCTGGATGATTTAATACATCCAGAAAATCATCATTCTGTATAAAATACATTGCCTAAAAAGGTGCACTAAGAGCCGGCCACACACAGTAGGATGAGAGCCCTGGATGATTTAATACATCCAGAAAATCATTATTCTGTATTAAATACA
>NW_027507209.1:17500-55000 GCF_052324685.1 Brachyhypopomus gauderio | reverse complement strand
GACCCGAGGGACAGGCACCCGAGCACGGGGTCTTTAAACCCGCAGCCCTCTGCGGGCCCCCTCCACACTCGGCACCCGCCCTGTCCGTCTCGGAGGACTGGGTGAGCACGCGTAGCAACGGGGTGTTGGAAAGGGGTGTGTGAATACTGAAGGACCCAGAGGCCTACCTCGTCACCGCCCGCCATGCTCCCAGGAAGGGAGGAGCACTCGTAGCGCTGCCCGAGGTGAGCTTGGGAGCTACAGCACACAGTGAACCCCTCTCCTCACCCGCCGCCCGCCATGTCCACCCCTCCCTGCGGAGAGGAGCACGCGTAGCACCGGGGTGTGGAGGGTGTGAAGACTAAAGCCACCAGGGGGACCACCCAGTCAGCGTCCGCCATGTCTCCAGTACAGGAGAGCACTCGTAGCGCTGCCTGAGGCGGGGTTGATGAGCTAGAGTCCACACGTGGCCCTCCCCATCACCGCCCGCCATGCCTCCGGTAAGGGAGAGCACTCGTAGCGCTGTATGGGGTTGGTTCGAAGACTAGTAGGTACCCGTCACCCGACGAAAAATGGAAGGCAACGGCCACACACGCGCAACCGCTTTGACGACGTCTGAGCCCAGGAAGACAAAGGTGGCGTGAGCCTCCTGCGAACCTCCCAACGCGGGTCTGGTCCTTTACGGGCACAGTCCCGATTTATAGCAACAGACGTAGGGTGCGTGGTGGTGCCGTGAGCCTGAGGTCACCGAATGTGGAAAACCCCACGCACGCCGACAGAGAGAGAGGGCCTCGCGGCCCAGACTCACGCCATTGTGCGTGTGGAAACCGGCCGTAACCGTGTTTTTTAGCGCTTCGCACGAGCCAGAGAGTACCGAGGAGGTGCGCTCGAGATGGGGGGCTGTTTGGAGAGAACAGACCAGCTTGCGCCATCGCTGTTCAGGCGTTAAACATATGATGATCTCCAGTCCGGTACCGAAGCGCACAACCCTTTCCCCAGAGGCCCGAGGAGACGCACAGAGGCTGGGAGGAGGCGCGCCGGGCGGCGCTACCCGTTAATGATCCTTCCGCAGGTTCACCTACGGAAACCTTGTTACGACTTTTACTTCCTCTAGTAAGTAAAGTACCCCTGTTTCGCATCCCACTTGCCATTCAGATAGATTGCCAGTGGTCGCCAAAGTAGCCCAAAGGGATATATACTCCGAAGTGGATCCAAGTTGCAGTTTAAACAAATTGCCATTGGACACGAAGCGATTACCACCCCTTACTCGATTACCACGGTCAATAGTGGGTTCGCGGACGCCTGTAGGGGCGCTCTCGCGCTGTCCGTGGACCCCGCCCGATACCGCCCACTGATCCGAAGTCAGTTTTAAGTCGTGGCACGTGGCATAATGGGCAAGCTGGCAATGGGATCCCACTTCCAATTTATTCTATGTGTTGGCATGCTATTCAAATAGATTGCAAGTGGGAGGTTTGAACACACCTCACCCAAACCCCACCCACATCCCATTTCTAGTTTATACCATGTGTTTGCTTGGTATTGAAATAGACTGCAATTGGGATGTTGGCCACCACCCACCCCAGGTGGGCGTGTACAAGTTCAGGAATTAAAGGTAGGGGCACAGGAAGAGAACCGAATGTCGTAGGGGTCCGAAACTTGGTGGGGGGGTAGTGTGGGACCCCCTAAACAACATATTGAAGCCCCGCCCCCAAAAGTGGGCGTGGCCTGACTTGATAGGTGGGCAAGCTGGCATTGGGATCCCACTTCCAATTTATTCTGTGTTGGCAAGCTATTCAAATAGATTGCAAGTGGGAGGTTTGAACACACCTCACCCAAACCCCACCCACATCCCATTTCTAGTTTATACCATGTGTTTGCTTGGTATTGAAATAGACTGCAATTGGGATGTTGGCCACCACCCACCCCAGGTGGGCGTGTACAAGTTCAGGAATTAAAGGTAGGGGCACAGGAAGAGAACCGAATGTCGTAGGGGTCCGAAACTTGGTGGGGGGGTAGTGTGGGACCCCCTAAACAACATATTGAAGCCCCGCCCCCCAAAAGTGGGCGTGGCCGGAAGTAGACAGGAAGTAGGTGTTCCCATGGGCCGATTGACTTGAAACTTGGTGGGGGGGTAGTGTGGGACCCCCTAAACAACATATTGAAGCCCCGCCCCCAAAAGTGGGCGTGGCCGGAAGTAGGTGTTCCCATTGGCCGATCGGCTTGAAACTTGATAGGTGGGTAGTGTGGGACCCCTAAAACAACATATTGAAGCCCCGCCCCCCAAAAGTGGGCGTGGCCGGAAGTAGACAGGAAGTAGGTGTTCCCATGGGCCGATTGGCTTGAAACTTGGTGGGGGGGTAGTGTGGGACCCCCTAAACAACATATTGAAGCCCCGCCCCCAAAAGTGGGCGTGGCCGGAAGTAGGTGTTCCCATGGTCCGATCGGCTCGAGACTTGATGAGGGAGTAGTGTGGGGCCCCTAAAACAACATATTTAAGCCCCGCCCCCAAAAGTGGGCGTGGCCGGAAGTTGTAGTTCCCATGGTCCAATCGGCTCGAAACTTTGCAGGGGAGTTTCGTTATATAGCACAAACAACATATTAAAAGCTCGAGTCCGTAGGTGGTCGGGAAGTCGAAAAACGAACCAGGAAGTGGAACAGGAAGTGACTTTCCCGAGGTCGTAGGGTCATGAAATTTCATAGGGGATGTCTGGGAGGGCTTTGGAACAACATACTGTAAGCACGGGTCCGAAAGCCAAGCGGAATTTTCACGGAAATTTCACACCTTTTACCTTAACCGTATCGCATCCCAATTCCAATTTATCTGATAAATGGTTCGTGGACACAGATCCCTTTTCACAGTCCATTCAAAAATATTTTTCAGGAATATTTTTTTCTGATTTTTTCACAAGGCTCTGGAAGGGCCTAGACACGCGGTTTTCGGATATGTGGTCGAGGGCCCCGGGACGAACCAGCATTCGAAGCCCCGACTTCGAAGCTCCTCCCTAAACCCTGATTGGCCGCATCCCAATCCCAATCTATTTCCATTCATTTTTCGTGGACACTTGGAAAAAGCAATTACCTGTTGTTGGCATGCTTAAATAGATTGCAAGTGGGACTGTTAGACACATAATAGATTGCAATTGGGATGTTGGCCACCACCCACCCCAGGTGGGCGTGTACAAAGTTCAGGAATTAAAGGTAGGGGCACAGGAAGAGAACCGAATGTCGTAGGGGTCCGAAACTTGGTGGGGGGGTAGTGTGGGACCCCCTAAACAACATATTGAAGCCCCGCCCCCAAAAGTGGGCGTGGCCGGAAGTAGGTGTTCCCATTGGCCGATCGGCTTGAGACTTGATAGGGGAGTAGTGTGGGGCCCCTAAAACAACATATTTAAGCCCCGCCCCCCAAAGTGGGCGTGGCCGGAAGTAGGTGTTCCGATCGGCTCGAAACTTTGCAGGGGAGTTCCGTTAGGGACCACAAACAACATATTAAAAGCTCGAGTCCGTAGGTGGTCGGGAAGTCGAAAAACGAACCAGGAAGTGGAACAGGAAGTGACTTTCCCGAGGTCGTAGGGTCATGAAATTTCATAGGGGATGTCTGGGAGGGCTTTGGAACAACATACTGTAAGCACGGGTCTGAAAGCCAAGTGGAATTTTCACGGAAATTTCACACCTTTTACCTTAACCGTATCGCATCCCAATTCCAATTTATCTGATAAATGGTTCGTGGACACAGATCCCTTTTCACAGTCCATTCAAAAATATTTTTCAGGAATATTTTTTTCTGATTTTTTCACAAGGCTCTGGAAGGGCCTAGACACGCGGTTTTCGGATATGTGGTCGAGGGCCCCGGGACGAACCAGCATTCGAAGCCCCGACTTCGAAGCTCCTCCCTAAACCCTGATTGGCCGCATCCCAATCCCAATCTATTTCCATTCATTTTTCGTGGACACTTGGAAAAAGCAATTACCTGTTGTTGGCATGCTTAAATAGATTGCAAGTGGGACTGTTAGACACATAATAGATTGCAATTGGGATGTTGGCCACCACCCACCCCAGGTGGGCGTGTACAAAGTTCAGGAATTAAAGGTAGGGGCACAGGAAGAGAACCGAATGTCATAGGGGTCCGAAACTTGGTGGGGGGGTAGTGTGGGACCCCCTAAACAACATATTGAAGCCCCGCCCCCAAAAGTGGGCGTGGCCGGAAGTAGATGTTCCCATTGGCCGATCGGCTTGAGACTTGATAGGGGAGTAGTGTGGGGCCCCTAAAACAACATATTTAAGCCCCGCCCCCCAAAGTGGGCGTGGCCGGAAGTAGGTGTTCCGATCGGCTCGAAACTTTGCAGGGGAGTTCCGTTAGGGACCACAAACAACATACTAAAAGCTCGTGTCCGTAGGTGGTCGGGAAGTCGAAAAACGAACCAGGAAGTGGAACAGGAAGTGACTTTCCTGATGTCGTAGGGTCATGAAATTTTATAGGGGATGTCTGGGAGGGCTTTGGAACAACATACTGTAAGCACGGGTCCGAAAGCCAAGCGGAATTTTCACGGAATTTTCGCACCTTTTACCTTAACCGTATCGCATCCCAATTCCAATTTATCTGATAAATGGTTCGTGGACACAGATCCCTTTTCCCAGTCCATTCAAAAATATTTTTCAGGAATATTTTTTTCTGATTTTTTCACAAGGCTCTGGAAGGTCCTAGACACGCGGTTTTCGGATATGTGGTCGAGGGCCCCGGGACGAACCAGCATACGAAGCCCCGACGTCAAAGCACCTCCCTAAGCCCTGATTGGCCACATCCCACTCCCAATCTATTTCCATTCATTTTTCGCGGACAGGTAAAAAGGCAATTTTCTGTTCCCGCCCACTTAGGCGGGTGGGGCTCCAATATGTCATTCGTGGGCCCTCAGACAACCCACATAAAAAATTTCATGACCCTACGTGCTTCAGAAGCCTCACACCAACCATAAACCTAAGAAAAGCACATGTCACATGTGCACTCCACCATTTTGTAAATTTCAGACATGTGGTGCCAGTGCGGCCAAACGGCTGGACGTAGCCGCACGCCGTTAAACAAGCTTTATGTGGACACCCCACTGATGAACCAAACCGAAGCACAGACCCCTAGGTCACACGGTTAGGGTGTGGCAAGCCTTTGGCCTTCTCCATTCATTTTAATAGGAGCAACACAGACAGACAATTTTGGCCCCTGAGGGTCTTGTACTGCACGCAGCTAAACGTGCTTATATAATATCCTTTTGCCCCACCCCCCGACAAACATTCTGTGAGCACGACCCCTTAGGTCATACGCTTTGGGTGTGGCACGTGTTTGGGCCTTCTCCATTCACTTTAATAGAAAAACACACGCACGGTGGCCCTTGGGGGTCTTGTACTGCACGCAGCTAAACGTGCTAATAGAATATCCTTTTGCCCCACCCCCCGACAAACATTCTGTGAGCACGGCCCCTTAGGTCATACGCTTTGGGTGTGGCACGTGTTTGGGCCTTCTCCATTCACTTTAATAGAAAAACACACGCACGGTGGCCCTTGGGGGTCTTGTACTGCACGTAGCTGCACGTGCTTCTAATATGTTATTTCTGTGCCCTCACCCATCCCCCATATGAAATTTCATGACCCTACGTGCTTCAGAAGCCTCACACCAACCATAAACCTAAAAAAAGCACATGTCACATATGCACTCCGCCATTTTGTAAATTTCAGACATGTGGTGCCAGTGCAGCCAAACGGCTGGACGTAGCCGCACGCCGTTAAACAAGCTTTATGTGGACACCCCACTGATGAACCAAACCGAAGCACAGACCCCTAGGTCACACGGTTAGGGTGTGGCAAGCCTTTGGCCTTCTCCATTCATTTTAATAGGAGCAACACAGACAGACAATTTTGGCCCCTGAGGGTCTTGTACTGCACGCAGCTAAACGTGCTTATATAATATCCTTTTGCCCCACCCCCCGACAAACATTCTGTGAGCACGGCCCCCTAGGTCATACGCTTTGGGTGTGGCACGTGTTTGGGCCTTCTCCATTGACTTTAATGTAAAAAACACTCTAAAGGGGTGCTTGGGGGCCTCAAACTGCACTTAGCTGCACGTGCTTATGGCCTGTGCATCCACTCCACTCCCCAAAGAACATACTGTAAGC
This sequence comes from Brachyhypopomus gauderio, assembly GCF_052324685.1. Taxonomy (NCBI): domain Eukaryota; kingdom Metazoa; phylum Chordata; class Actinopteri; order Gymnotiformes; family Hypopomidae; genus Brachyhypopomus; species Brachyhypopomus gauderio. The sequence goes on along the minus strand of NW_027507209.1, from coordinate 48,863 downwards.
ACGGAGCCCTAGGTCATACGGTTTGGGCGTGGCTAAGTTTTGAAGGTGTTTTTTTTCTAACACAGAGCGGTCACAAGCATACATTTGGGGACGCTGAGGGGCCAAAATTTGACGTAGAGGTCCCAAAATCTGTCGAGGTCGTCTCTGTGATGGCCTGATGGATCATCCTGAGTTGCAAGTCCGTAGCTGGAAGCGTTGGCGTATGGCAGCCATCAATCTATTGCGCTGTAGTCGTAGGCCTAAAGGTCAAACACAAATTTTCATACATTTGGGGCCCCTGAGGGGCCAAAATTTGACGTAGAGGTCCCAAAATCGGTCGAGGTCGTCTCTGTGAAGGCCCGATGGAACATCCCGAGTTGCAAGTCCGTAGCTCGAAGCGTTGGCGTATGGCAGCAAAAAAGATATTGCACTGTAGGGAGAGGCCTAAAGTTTAAACGCATATTTTCATACATTTGGGGCCGCTGAGGGGCCAAAATTTAACCTAGGGGTCCCAAAATCGGTCGAGGTCGTCTCTGTGATGGCCCGATGGAGGATCCCGAGTTGCAAGTCCGTAGCTCAAAGCGTTGGCGTATGGCAGCCTAAAAGATATTGCGCTGTAGTCGTAGGCCAAAGGTCAAACAGAAATGTACATACATTTGGGGCCGCTGAGGGCCCAAAATTTAACCTAGGGGTCCCAAAATCGGTCGAGTTCATGTATGTTATGGCCTAAAAGAGGATCCCAAGGCCCAAGTCCGTAGCTCGAAGCGTTGGCGTATGGCAGCAAAAAAGATATTGCACTGTAGGGAGAGGCCTAAAGTTTAAACGCATATTTTCATACATTTGGGGCCGCTGAGGGGCCAAAATTTAACCTAGGGGTCCCAAAATCGGTCGAGGTCGTCTCTGTGATGGCCCGATGGAGGATCCCGAGTTGCAAGTCCGTAGCTCAAAGCGTTGGCGTATGGCAGCCTAAAAGATATTGCGCTGTAGTCGTAGGCCAAAGGTCAAACAGAAATGTACATACATTTGGGGCCGCTGAGGGCCCAAAATTTAACCTAGGGGTCCCAAAATCGGTCGAGGTCGTCTCTGTGATGGCCCGATGCAGGATCCTGAGATACAGGTCTGTAGCCCGAAGTGTTGGCGTTTGGCAGCAGTCAACGTGTTGCTGTGTAGGCCTTTTTTAATAGGAGCAACACACACACTTGTGGCCCCTGAGAGTCTAAACCTGCACGTATCCACACGTGCCTGCAGAGTGTTATTAGACCCAACAAATTGATAAAGATAGTGCATGCACAGACCCAAAGGTCATATGGTTTGGGTGTGGCTATCATTTGAATTTGCTCTTTTAGGCAGTAACTCTTCTAACACAGCACAAGACCATGTGTGCGGGGCCCCTGAAGGACCAAACCTGCACGTATCCACACGTGCCTGCAGAGTGTTATTGTACCCAACGAACTGATAAACATACTCTGAGCACAGACCCCCAGGACATACGGTATGGGTGTGGCTATCATTTGAATTTGCCCTTTTAGGCAGTAACTCTTCTAACACAGCACAAGACCATGTGTGCGGGGCCCCTGAAGGACCAAACCTGCACGTATCCACACGTGCCTGCAGAGTGTTATTGTACCCAACGAACTGATAAACATACTCTGAGCACAGACCCCCAGGACATACGGTATGGGTGTGGCTATCATTTGAATTTGCCCTTTTAGGCAGTAACTCTTCTAACACAGCACAAGACCATGTGTGCGGGGCCCCTGAAGGACCAAACCTGCACGTATCCACACGTGCCTGCAGAGTGTTATTGTACCCAACGAACTGATAAACATACTCTGAGCACAGACCCCCAGGACATACGGTATGGGTGTGGCTATCATTTGAATTTGCCCTTTTAGGCAGTAACTCTTCTAACACAGCACAAGACCATGTGTGCGGGGCCCCTGAAGGACCAAACCTGCACGTATCCACACGTGCCTGCAGAGTGTTATTGTACCCAACGAACTGATAAACATACTCTGAGCACAGACCCCCAGGACATACGGTATGGGTGTGGCTATCATTTGAATTTGCCCTTTTAGGCAGTAACTCTTCTAACACAGCACAAGACCATGTGTGCGGGGCCCCTGAAGGACCAAACCTGCACGTATCCACACGTGCCTGCAGAGTGTTATTGTACCCAACGAACTGATAAACATACTCTGAGCACAGACCCCCAGGACATACGGTATGGGTGTGGCTATCATTTGAATTTGCCCTTTTAGGCAGTAACTCTTCTAACACAGCACAAGACCATGTGTGCGGGGCCCCTGAAGGACCAAACCTGCACGTATCCACACGTGCCTGCAGAGTGTTATTGTACCCAACGAACTGATAAACATACTCTGAGCACAGACCCCCAGGACATACGGTATGGGTGTGGCTATCATTTGAATTTGCCCTTTTAGGCAGTAACTCTTCTAACACAGCACAAGACCATGTGTGCGGGGCCCCTGAAGGACCAAACCTGCACGTATCCACACGTGCCTGCAGAGTGTTATGGTACCCAACGAACTGATAAACATACTCTGAGCACAGACCCCCAGGACATACGGTATGGGTGTGGCTATCATTTGAATTTGCCCTTTTAGGCAGTAACTCTTCTAACACAGCACAAGACCATGTGTGCGGGGCCCCTGAAGGACCAAACCTGCACGTATCCACACGTGCCTGCAGAGTGTTAATATACCCCACCCACTGAGAAACATACTCCGAGCACAGACCCTTAGGTCATACGCTTTGGGTGTGGCACGTGTTTGGGCCTTCTCCATTCATTTTAATAGGAGCAACACAGACAGACAATTTTGGCCCCTGAGGGTCTTGTACTGCACGCAGCTAAACGTGCTTATATAATATCCTTTTGCCCCACCCCCCGACAAACATTCTGTGAGCACGGCCCCTTAGGTCATACGCTTTGGGTGTGGAACGTGTTTGGGCCTTCTCCATTCACTTTAATAGAAAAACACACGCACGGTGGCCCTTGGGGGTCTTGTACTGCACGTAGCTGCACGTGCTTCTATGATGTTATTTGTGTGCCCTCACACATCCCCCATATGAAATTTCATGACCCTACGTGCTTCAGAAGCCTCACACCAACCATAAACCTAAAAAAAGCACATGTCACATATGCACGCCACCATTTTGTAAATTTCAGACATGTGGTGCCAGTGCGGCCAAACGGCTGGACGTAGCCGCACGCCGTTATACAAGCTTTATGTGGACACCCCACTGATGAACCAAACCGAAGCACAGACCCCTAGGTCACACGGTTAGGGTGTGGCAAGCCTTTGGCCTTCTCCATTCATTTTAATAGGAGCAACACAGACAGACAATTTTGGCCCCTGAGGGTCTTGTACTGCACGCAGCTAAACGTGCTTATATAATATCCTTTTGCCCCACCCCCCGACAAACATTCTGTGAGCACGGCCCCTTAGGTCATACGCTTTGGGTGTGGAACGTGTTTGGGCCTTCTCCATTCACTTTAATAGAAAAACACACGCACGGTGGCCCTTGGGGGTCTTGTACTGCACGTAGCTGCACGTGCTTCTAATATGTTATTTGTGTGCCCTCACACATCCCCCATATGAAATTTCATGACCCTACGTGCTTCAGAAGCCTCACACCAACCATAAACCTTAAAAAAGCACATGTCACATATGCACGCCACCATTTTGTAAATTTCAGACATGTGGTGCCAGTGCGGCCAAACGGCTGGACGTAGCCGCACGCCGTTATACAAGCTTTATGTGGACACCCCACTGATGAACCAAACCGAAGCACAGACCCCTAGGTCACACGGTTAGGGTGTGGCAAGCCTTTGGCCTTCTCCATTCATTTTAATAGGAGCAACACAGACAGACAATTTTGGCCCCTGAGGGTCTTGTACTGCACGCAGCTAAACGTGCTTATATAATATCCTTTTGCCCCACCCCCCGACAAACATTCTGTGAGCACGGCCCCTTAGGTCATACGCTTTGGGTGTGGAACGTGTTTGGGCCTTCTCCATTCACTTTAATAGAAAAACACACGCACGGTGGCCCTTGGGGGTCTTGTACTGCACGTAGCTGCACGTGCTTCTAATATGTTATTTGTGTGCCCTCACACATCCCCCATATGAAATTTCATGACCCTACGTGCTTCAGAAGCCTCACACCAACCATAAACCTTAAAAAAGCACATGTCACATATGCACGCCACCATTTTGTAAATTTCAGACATGTGGTGCCAGTGCGGCCAAAGGGCTGGACGTAGCCGCACGCCGTTATACAAGCTTTATGTGGACACCCCACTGATGAACCAAACCGAAGCACAGACCCCTAGGTCACACGGTTAGGGTGTGGCAAGCCTTTGGCCTTCTCCATTCATTTTAATAGGAGCAACACAGACAGACAATTTTGGCCCCTGAGGGTCTTGTACTGCACGCAGCTAAACGTGCTTATATAATATCCTTTTGCCCCACCCCCCGACAAACATTCTGTGAGCACGGCCCCTTAGGTCATACGCTTTGGGTGTGGAACGTGTTTGGGCCTTCTCCATTCACTTTAATAGAAAAACACACGCACGGTGGCCCTTGGGGGTCTTGTACTGCACGTAGCTGCACGTGCTTCTAATATGTTATTTGTGTGCCCTCACACATCCCCCATATGAAATTTCATGACCCTACGTGCTTCAGAAGCCTCACACCAACCATAAACCTAAAAAAAGCACATGTCACATATGCACGCCACCATTTTGTAAATTTCAGACATGTGGTGCCAGTGCGGCCAAACGGCTGGACGTAGCCGCACGCCGTTATACAAGCTTTATGTGGACACCCCACTGATGAACCAAACCGAAGCACAGACCCCTAGGTCACACGGTTAGGGTGTGGCAAGCCTTTGGCCTTCTCCATTCATTTTAATAGGAGCAACACAGACAGACAATTTTGGCCCCTGAGGGTCTTGTACTGCACGCAGCTAAACGTGCTTATATAATATCCTTTTGCCCCACCCCCCGACAAACATTCTGTGAGCACGGCCCCTTAGGTCATACGCTTTGGGTGTGGAACGTGTTTGGGCCTTCTCCATTCACTTTAATAGAAAAACACACGCACGGTGGCCCTTGGGGGTCTTGTACTGCACGTAGCTGCACGTGCTTCTAATATGTTATTTGTGTGCCCTCACACATCCCCCATATGAAATTTCATGACCCTACGTGCTTCAGAAGCCTCACACCAACCATAAACCTAAAAAAAGCACATGTCACATATGCACGCCACCATTTTGTAAATTTCAGACATGTGGTGCCAGTGCGGCCAAACGGCTGGACGTAGCCGCACGCCGTTATACAAGCTTTATGTGGACACCCCACTGATGAACCAAACCGAAGCACAGACCCCTAGGTCACACGGTTAGGGTGTGGCAAGCCTTTGGCCTTCTCCATTCATTTTAATAGGAGCAACACAGACAGACAATTTTGGCCCCTGAGGGTCTTGTACTGCACGCAGCTAAACGTGCTTATATAATATCCTTTTGCCCCACCCCCCGACAAACATTCTGTGAGCACGGCCCCTTAGGTCATACGCTTTGGGTGTGGAACGTGTTTGGGCCTTCTCCATTCACTTTAATAGAAAAACACACGCACGGTGGCCCTTGGGGGTCTTGTACTGCACGTAGCTGCACGTGCTTCTAATATGTTATTTGTGTGCCCTCACACATCCCCCATATGAAATTTCATGACCCTACGTGCTTCAGAAGCCTCACACCAACCATAAACCTAAAAAAAGCACATGTCACATATGCACGCCACCATTTTGTAAATTTCAGACATGTGGTGCCAGTGCGGCCAAACGGCTGGACGTAGCCGCACGCCGTTATACAAGCTTTATGTGGACACCCCACTGATGAACCAAACCGAAGCACAGACCCCTAGGTCACACGGTTAGGGTGTGGCAAGCCTTTGGCCTTCTCCATTCATTTTAATAGGAGCAACACAGACAGACAATTTTGGCCCCTGAGGGTCTTGTACTGCACGCAGCTAAACGTGCTTATATAATATCCTTTTGCCCCACCCCCCGACAAACATTCTGTGAGCACGGCCCCTTAGGTCGAAGCGTTGGCGTATAGCAGCCATTAATTTATTGCATTTTATGCGTAAGCCTAATTCTCAAACACAAATGTTCATACATTTGGGGCCGCTGAGGGGCCAAACTTTGATCTAGAGGTCCCAAAATTGATCCAGGCTTTCTCTCTCATGGCCTGATGCAGGATCCAGAGCCACAAGTCTGTAGCTCGAAGCGTTTGGGTTTGGCAGCCATTAATTTGTTGCATTTTATGCGTAAGCCTAATTCTCAAACACAAATGTTCATACATTTGGGGCCGCTGAGGGGCCAAACTTTGATCTAGAGGTCCCAAAATTGATCCAGGCTTTCTCTCTCATGGCCTGATGCAGGATCCAGAGCCACAAGTCTGTAGCTCGAAGCGTTTGGGTTTGGCAGCCATGAATCTATTGCATTTTATGCGTAAGCCTAATTCTCAAACACACATTTTCATACATTTGGGGCCGCTGAGGGGCCAAACTTTGCTCTAGAGGTCCCAAAATTGATCCAGGCTTTCTCTCTCATGGCCTGATGCAGGATCCAGAGCCACAAGTCTGTAGCTCGAAGCGTTTGGGTTTGGCAGCCATGAATCTATTGCATTTTATGCGTAAGCCTAATTCTCAAACACACATTTTCATACATTTGGGGCCGCTGAGGGGCCAAACTTTGCTCTAGAGGTCCCAAAATTGATCCAGGCTTTCTCTCTCATGGCCTGATGCAGGATCCAGAGCCACAAGTCTGTAGCTCGAAGCGTTTGGGTTTGGCAGCCATTAATCTATTGCATTTTATGCGTAAGCCTAATTCTCAAACACACATTTTCATACATTTGGGGCCGCTGAGGGGCCAAACTTTGCTCTAGAGGTCCCAAAATTGATCCAGGCTTTCTCTCTCATGGCCTGATGCAGGATCCAGAGCCACAAGTCTGTAGCTCGAAGCGTTTGGGTTTGGCAGCCATGAATCTATTGCATTTTATGCGTAAGCCTAATTCTCAAACACACATTTTCATACATTTGGGGCCGCTGAGGGGCCAAACTTTGCTCTAGAGGTCCCAAAATTGATCCAGGCTTTCTCTCTCATGGCCTGATGCAGGATCCAGAGCCACAAGTCTGTAGCTCGAAGCGTTTGGGTTTGGCAGCCATGAATCTATTGCATTTTATGCGTAAGCCTAATTCTCAAACACACATTTTCATACATTTGGGGCCGCTGAGGGGCCAAACTTTGCTCTAGAGGTCCCAAAATTGATCCAGGCTTTCTCTCTCATGGCCTGATGCAGGATCCAGAGCCACAAGTCTGTAGCTCGAAGCGTTTGGGTTTGGCAGCCATGAATCTATTGCATTTTATGCGTAAGCCTAATTCTCAAACACACATTTTCATACATTTGGGGCCGCTGAGGGGCCAAACTTTGCTCTAGAGGTCCCAAAATTGATCCAGGCTTTCTCTCTCATGGCCTGATGCAGGATCCAGAGCCACAAGTCTGTAGCTCGAAGCGTTTGGGTTTGGCAGCCATGAATCTATTGCATTTTATGCGTAAGCCTAATTCTCAAACACAAATGTTCATACATTTGGGGCCGCTGAGGGGCCAAACTTTGCTCTAGAGGTCCCAAAATTGATCCAGGTTTTCTCTCTCATGGCCTGATGCAGGATCCAGAGCCACAAGTCTGTAGCTCGAAGCGTTTGGGTTTGGCAGCCATTAATCTATTGCATTTTATGCGTAAGCCTAATTCTCAAACACACATTTTCATACATTTGGGGCCGCTGAGGGGCCAAACTTTGATCTAGAGGTCCCAAAATTGATCCAGGCTTTCTCTCTCATGGCCTGATGCAGGATCCAGAGCCACAAGTCTGTAGCTCGAAGCGTTTGGGTTTGGCAGCCATGAATCTATTGCATTTTATGCGTAAGCCTAATTCTCAAACACACATTTTCATACATTTGGGGCCGCTGAGGGGCCAAACTTTGCTCTAGAGGTCCCAAAATTGATCCAGGCTTTCTCTCTCATGGCCTGATGCAGGATCCAGAGCCACAAGTCTGTAGCTCGAAGCGTTTGGGTTTGGCAGCCATTAATCTATTGCATTTTATGCATAAGCCTAATTCTCAAACACACATTTTCATACATTTGGGGCTGCTGAGGGGCCAAAATTTGACGTAGAGGTCCCAAAATCGGTCGAGGTCGTCTCTGTGATGGCCCGATGGATCATCCCGAGTTGCAAGTCCGTAGCTCGAAGCGTTGGCGTATGGCAGCCATTAATCTATTGCGCTGTAGTCGTAGGCCTAATGTATTTGAATGGCATCCCAATTCCAATTTATTTGACACAGGGAAATAGATTAGAAGTGGGACATCATTCAAATAGATTGGAAATGGGATTGGTAAGTACACAACATCCCAATTCCAATCTATTTGAATGGCATCCCAATTCCAATTTATTTCCACCTGTCAAATAGATTGGAATTGGGATGCTGTTTTTTCAGCCAAATTATGACATTGTGCAAACTTCACCACATTCACACAGTGAGTCAGTGGGACTCAGACATGTGTGTGTGAGTGTGTATGAGTGTGTGTGAGTGAGTGTGTATGTGTGTGTGTGTATTGGAAAATGGATGGTAATCATGACTCATCCCAATTCCAATCTATTTGACACATGAAAATAGATTGGAAGTGGGATCCCATTCAAATAGATTGGAAGTGGGACTGGTAATTACACAACATCCCAATTCCAATCTATTTGAATGGCATCCCAATTCCAATTTATTTCCACCTGTCAAATAGATTGGAATTGGGATGCTGTTTTTTCAGCCAAATTATGACATTGTGCAAACTTCACCACATTCACACAGTGAGTCAGTGGGACTCAGACATGTGTGTGTGAGTGTGTATGAGTGTGTGTGAGTGAGTGTGTATGTGTGTGTGTGTATTGGAAAATGGATGGTAATCATGACTCATCCCAATTCCAATCTATTTGACACAAGAAAATAGATTGGAAGTGGGATCCCATTCAAATAGATTGGAAGTGGGACGTTGTGTACTTACCGATCCCAATTCCAATCTATTTGAATGGCATCCCAATTCCAATTTATTTCCACCTGTCAAATAGATTGGAATTGGGATGCTGTTTTTTCAGCCAAATTATGACATTGTGCAAACTTCACCACATTCACACAGTGAGTCAGTGGGACTCAGACATGTGTGTGTGAGTGTGTATGAGTGTGTGTGAGTGAGTGTGTATGTGTGTGTGTGTATTGGAAAATGGATGGTAATCATGACTCATCCCAATTCCAATCTATTTGACACATGAAAATAGATTGGAAGTGGGATCCCATTCAAATAGATTGGAAGTGGGACTGGTAATTACACAACATCCCAATTCCAATCTATTTGAATGGCATCCCAATTCCAATTTATTTCCACCTGTCAAATAGATTGGAATTGGGATGCTGTTTTTTCAGCCAAATTATGACATTGTGCAAACTTCACCACATTCACACAGTGAGTCAGTGGGACTCAGACATGTGAGTGTGTATGAGTGTGTGTGAGTGAGTGTGTATGTGTGTGTGTGTATTGGAAAATGGATGGTAATCATGACTCATCCCAATTCCAATCTATTTGACACAAGAAAATAGATTGGAAGTGGGATCCCATTCAAATAGATTGGAAGTGGGACGTTGTGTACTTACCGATCCCAATTCCAATCTATTTGAATGGCATCCCAATTCCAATTTATTTCCACCTGTCAAATAGATTGGAATTGGGATGCTGTTTTTTCAGCCAAATTATGACATTGTGCAAACTTCACCACATTCACACAGTGAGTCAGTGGGACTCAGACATGTGTGTGTGAGTGTGTATGAGTGTGTGTGAGTGAGTGTGTATGTGTGTGTGTGTATTGGAAAATGGATGGTAATCATGACTCATCCCAATTCCAATCTATTTGACACAAGAAAATAGATTGGAAGTGGGATCCCATTCAAATAGATTGGAAGTGGGATGTTGTGTACTTACCGATCCCAATTCCAATCTATTTGAATGGCATCCCAATTCCAATTTATTTCCACCTGTCAAATAAATTGGAATTGGGATGCTGTTTTTTCAGCCAAATTATGACTTTGTGCAAACTTCACCACATGCACACAGTGAGTCAGGGGGACTCAGACATGTGTGTTTGTGTGTGTATGAGTGTGTGTGTGTGTGTTAGTGAGTGTGTATGTGTGTGTGAGTGAGTGTATTGGAAAAGGGATGGTAATCATGAATCATCCCAATTCCAATCTATTTGACACAGGGAAATAGATTGGAAGTGGGACATCATTCAAATAGATTGGAAGTGGGACGTTGTGTACTTACCGATCCCAATTCCAATCTATTTGAATGGCATCCCAATTCCAATTTATTTCCACCTGTCAAATAGATTGGAATTGGGATGCTGTTTTTTCAGCCAAATTATGACTTTATCCAAACTTCACCACATTCACACAGTGAGTCAGTGGGACTCAGACATGTGTGTGTGAGTGTGTATGAGTGTGTGTGAGTGAGTGTGTATGTGTGTTTGTGTATTGGAAAATGGATGGTAATCATGACTCATCCCAATTCCAATCTATTTGACACAAGAAAATAGATTGGAAGTGGGATCCCATTCAAATAGATTGGAAGTGGGACGTTGTGTACTTACCGATCCCAATTCCAATCTATTTGAATGGCATCCCAATTCCAATTTATTTCCACCTGTCAAATAAATTGGAATTGGGATGCTGTTTTTTCAGCCAAATTATGACTTTGTGCAAACTTCACCACAGTGAGTCAGGGGGACTCATACATGTGTGTGAGTGTGTGTGAGTGTGTGTGTGTGTGTGTTTGTATGTGTGTGTGTGTGTGTGTGAGTTAGTGTGTATGAGTCTGTGTGTGTGAGTGAGTGTGTATATGAGTGTGTGTATGAGTGTGTGTGAGTGAGTGTGTATGTGTGTGTATGAGTGTGTGTGTGTGTGTGTGAGTGTGTATGAGTGTGTGTGAGTGAGTGTGTATGTGTGTGTGTGTGTATTGGAAAAGGGATGGTAATCATGACTCATCCCAATTCCAATCTATTTGACACATGAAAATAGATTGGAAGTGGGACATCATTCAAATAGATTGGAAGTGGGATTGGTAAGTACACAACATCCCAATTCCAATCTATTTGAATGGCATCCCAATTCCAATTTATTTCCACCTGTCAAATAAATTGGAATTGGGATGCTGTTTTTTCAACCAAATTATGACTTTGTGCAAACTTCACCACAGTGAGTCAGGGGGACTCATACATGTGTGTGAGTGTGTGTGAGTGTGTGTGTGTGTGTGTGTTTGTATGTGTGTGTGTGTGAGTTAGTGTGTATGAGTCTGTGTGTGTGAGTGAGTGTGTATATGAGTGTGTGTATGAGTGTGTGTGAGTGAGTGTGTATGTGTGTGTATGAGTGTGTGTGTGTGTGTGTGAGTGTGTATGAGTGTGTGTGAGTGAGTGTGTATGTGTGTGTGTGTGTATTGGAAAAGGGATGGTAATCATGACTCATCCCAATTCCAATCTATTTGACACATGAAAATAGATTGGAAGTGGGACATCATTCAAATAGATTGGAAGTGGGATTGGTAAGTACACAACATCCCAATTCCAATCTATTTGAATGGGATCCCACTTCCAATTTATTTCCACCTGTCAAATAAATTGGAATTGGGATGCAATAAAAAAAACAGTATAAGTTAATTTACAAAACACTTATTTTATGCTTAGAAAACCATTTATCCATACTCCCCATGTCTGTCTGATGCAAACTGAGTGGTCAGAGTTTTGAGATTCCACTGTCCAATACCCCACTATTTTGATGACTTGAATAGATTGGAAGTGGGATCGCCAGATCTCAGCCTTAGAATGACATAGCTTGAAAATTTCAATGCTCAGCACTAAGTTTAGGTGTGCCTGACTCACTGTGTGAGTTTGGAGAAGATTGCAGAAAGTCAAAATTTTGGCTCAAAAAAACCCTAAGGGGTACCCCTGTGAGTTTTTTTGAGCCAAAATTTTGACTTTCTGCAAACTTCACTAAACTCACACAGTGAGTTAGGAGGACTCAAACTTAGAGAGGAGTGGTAAAAGAATCGTGCTATCATGTTCCAAAGCTGAGATCTGGAGATCCCACTTCCAATTTATTCAAGTCATCAAAATAGCAGGGTTTTGGACACCACAGTCTGCCAACTCTGAACACTCAGCTTGCATAAACCAGACATGGGGAACATGGATAAATGGTTTTTGAAGTGTTTTAGTGATAAGAAAAAAAACTTAGAAATCAATGTATTTGAATGGCATCCCAATTCCAATTTATTTGACTGATGGAAATAAATTGGAATTGGGATCCCATTCAAATAGATTGGAATTGGGATCGGTAAGTACGCAATGTCCCACTTCCAATCTATTTGAATGGGGTCCCATTGAAATAGATTGGAAGTGGGATCGGTAAGTACGCAACGTCCCACTTCCAATCTATTTGATTGGGGTCCCATTCAAATAGATTGGAATTGGGATCGGTAAGTACGCAACGTCCCACTTCCAATCTATTTGAATGGGGTCCCATTGAAATAGATTGGAAGTGGGATCGGTAAGTACGCAATGTCCCACTTCCAATCTATTTGAATGGGGTCCCATTCAAATAGATTGGAATTGGGATCGGTAAGTACGCAACGTCCCACTTCCAATCTATTTGAATGGGCTCCCATTCAAATAGATTGGAATTGGGATCGGTAAGTACGCAACGTCCCACTTCCAATCTATTTGAATGGGGTCCCATTGAAATAGATTGGAATTGGGATCGGTAAGTACGCAACGTCCCACTTCCAATCTATTTGAATGGGGTCCCATTGAAATAGATTGGAAGTGGGATCGGTAAGTACGCAACGTCCCACTTCCAATCTATTTGAATGGGATCCCATTGAAATAGATTGGAATTGGGATCGGTAAGTACGCAACATCCCACTTCCAATCTATTTGAATGGGGTCCCATTGAAATAGATTGGAAGTGGGATCGGTAAGTACGCAACGTCCCACTTCCAATCTATTTGAATGGGGTCCCATTGAAATAGATTGGAAGTGGGATCGGTAAGTACGCAACGTCCCACTTCCAATCTATTTGAATGGGGTCCCATTGAAATAGATTGGAATTGGGATCGGTAAGTACGCAACATCCCACTTCCAATCTATTTGAATGGGGTCCCATTGAAATAGATTGGAAGTGGGATCGGTAAGTACGCAACGTCCCACTTCCAATCTATTTGAATGGGCTCCCATTGAAATAGATTGGAAGTGGGATCGGTAAGTACGCAACGTCCCACTTCCAATCTATTTGAATGGGGTCCCATTGAAATAGATTGGAATTGGGATCGGTAAGTACGCAACGTCCCACTTCCAATCTATTTGAATGGGGTCCCATTGAAATAGATTGGAAGTGGGATCGGTAAGTACGCAACGTCCCACTTCCAATCTATTTGAATGGGGTCCCATTGAAATAGATTGGAATTGGGATCGGTAAGTACGCAACATCCCACTTCCAATCTATTTGAATAGGACCCCATTCAAATAGATTGGAATTGGGATCGGTAAGTACGCAACGTCCCACTTCCAATCTATTTGAATGGGCTCCCATTAAAATAGATTGGAAGTGGGATCGGTAAGTACGCAACGTCCCACTTCCAATCTATTTGAATGGGGTCCCATTGAAATAGATTGGAATTGGGATCGGTAAGTACGCAACGTCCCACTTCCAATCTATTTGAATGGGGTCCCATTGAAATAGATTGGAATTGGGATCGGTAAGTACGCAACGTCCCACTTCCAATCTATTTGAATGGGGTCCCATTGAAATAGATTGGAAGTGGGATCGGTAAGTACGCAACGTCCCACTTCCAATCTATTTGAATGGGGTCCCATTGAAATAGATTGGAAGTGGGATCGGTAAGTACGCAACGTCCCACTTCCAATCTATTTGAATGGGAGCCCATTCAAATAGATTGGAAGTGGGATCGGTAAGTACGCAACGTCCCACTTCCAATCTATTTGAATGGGATCCCATTGAAATAGATTGGAATTGGGATCGGTAAGTACTCAACGTCCCACTTCCAATCTATTTGAATAGGACCCCATTGAAATAGATTGGAATTGGGATCGGTAAGTACGCAACGTCCCACTTCCAATCTATTTGAATAGGACCCCATTGAAATAGATTGGAATTGGGATCGGTAAGTACGCAACGTCCCACTTCCAATCTATTTGAATGGGACCCCATTGAAATAGATTGGAATTGGGATCGGTAAGTACTCAACGTCCCACTTCCAATCTATTTGAATAGGACCCCATTGAAATAGATTGGAATTGGGATCGGTAAGTACGCAACGTCCCACTTCCAATCTATTTGAATAGGACCCCATTGAAATAGATTGGAATTGGGATCGGTAAGTACGCAACGTCCCACTTCCAATCTATTTGAATAGGACCCCATTGAAATAGATTGGAATTGGGATCGGTAAGTACGCAACATCCCAATTCCAATCTATTTGAATGGGATCCCACTTCCAATTTATTTCAATGTGTCAAATAGATTGGAATTGGGATGCAATAAAAAAACAGTATAAGTTAATTTACAAAACACTTATTTTAAGCTTAGAAAACCATTTATCCATACTCCCCATGCCTGTCTGATGCAAACTGAGTGGTCACAGTTTTGAAATTCCACTGTCCAATACCCCACTATTTTGATGACTTGAATAAATTGGAAGTGGGATCTCTATATCTCAGCTTCAGAATGACATAGCTTGAAAATTTCAATGCTCAGCACTAAGTTTAGGTGTGCCTGACTCACTGTGTGAGTTTGGAGAAGATTGCAGAAAGTCAAAATTTTGGCTCAAAAAAACTCTAAGGGGTACCCCTGTGAGTTTTTTTGAGGCAAAATTTTGACTTTCTGCAAACTTCACCAAACTCACACAGTGAGTTAGGAGGACTCAAACTTAGAGAGGAGTGGTAAAAGAATCGTGCTATCATGTTTCAAAGCTGAGATCTGGAGATCCCACTTCCAATTTATTCAAGTCATCAAAATAGTGGGGTATTGGACAGTGAAATTTCAAAACTCTGACCACTCAGCTTGCATAAACCAGACATGGGGAACATGAATAAATGGTTTTTGAAGTGTTTTAGTCATTTATTTAAATTAAAATACTTTAAGTCAATGTATTTGAATGGCATCCCAATTCCAATCTATTTGACACATGGAAATAGATTGGAAGTGGGACGTGATAGAGTTTGGGTTTGTGGTGTGAAAATTCCGCTTGGCTTTCGGACCCGTGCTTACAGTATGTTGTTCCAAAGCCCTCCCAGACATCCCCTATGAAATTTCATGACCCTACGACCTCGGGAAAGTCACTTCCTGTTCCACTTCCTGGTTCGTTTTTCGACTTCCCGACCACCTACGGACACGAGCTTTTAATATGTTGTTTGTGCTATCTAACGGAACTCCCCTGCAAAGTTTCGAGCCGATTGGCCCATGGGAACTACAACTTCCGGCCACGCCCACTTTTGGGGGCGGGGCTTAAATATGTTGTTTTAGGGGCCCCACACTACTCCCCCATCAAGTCTCGAGCCGATCGGACCATAAAACACCTACTTCCGGCCACGCCCACTTTTGGGGGCGGGGCTTCAATATGTTGTTTAGGGGGTCCCACACTACCCCCCCACCAAGTTTCAAGCCAATCGGCCCATGGGAACACCTACTTCCTGTCTACTTCCGGCCACGCCCACTTTTGGGGGGCGGGGCTTCAATATGTTGTTTTAGGGATCCCACACTACCCACCTATCAAGTTTCAAGCCGATCGGACCATGGGAACACCTACTTCCGGCCACGCCCACTTTTGGGGGCGGGGCTTAAATATGTTGTTTTAGGGGTCCCACACTACCCCCCTATCAAGTTTCAAGCCAATCGGACCATGGGAACACCTACTTCCTGTCTACTTCTGGCCACGCCCACTTTTGGGGGGCGGAGCTTCAATATGTTGTTTTAGGGGTCCCACACTACCCACCTATCAAGTTTCAAGCCGATCGGCCAATGGGAACACCTACTTCCGGCCACGCCCACTTTTGGGGGCGGGGCTTAAATATGTTGTTTAGGGGGTCCCACACTACCCCCCTATCAAGTTTCAAGCCAATCGGACCATGGGAACACCTACTTCCTGTCTACTTCCGGCCACGCCCACTTTTGGGGGGCGGGGCTTGAATATGTTGTTTTAGGGGTCCCACACTACCCACCTATCAAGTTTCAAGCCGATCGGCCAATGGGAACACCTACTTCCGGCCACGCCCACTTTTGGGGGCGGGGCTTCAATATGTTGTTTGAGGGGTCCCACACTACCCCCCCACCAAGTTTCGGACCCCTACGACATTCGGTTCTCTTCCTGTGCTCCTACCCATAATTCCTGAACTTGTACACGCCCACCTGGGTGGGTAGTGGCCAAACATCCCATTTGCAATCTATTTGAATAGGCATCCCATAATAGCTGAAATAGATTGGAAGTGGGATCGGTAATCACAAAACATCCCAATAGCAATCTATTTGAATAGGCATCCCATAATAGCTGAAATAGATTGGAAGTGGGATAGGTAATCACAAAACATCCCAATTGCAATCTATTTGAATAGGCATCCCATAATAGCTGAAATAGATTGGAAGTGGGATAGGTAATCACAAAACATCCCAATTGCAATCTATTTGAATAGGCATCCCATAATAGCTGAAATAGATTGGAAGTGGGATAGGTAATCACAAAACATCCCAATTGCAATATATTTGAATAGGCATCCCATAATAGTGGAAATAGATTGGAAGTGGGATCGGTAATCACAAAACATCCCAATTGCAATCTATTTGAATAGGCATCCCATAATAGCTGAAATAGATTGGAAGTGGGATAGGTAATCACAAAACATCCCAATAGCAATCTATTTGAATAGGCATCCCATAATAATGGAAATAGATTGGAAGTGGGATAGGTAATCACAAAACATCCCAATAGCAATCTGTTTGAATAGGCATCCCATAATAATGGAAATAGATTGGAAGTGGGATTGGTAATCACAAAACATCCCACTTGCAATCTATTTGAATAGGCATCCCATAATAATGGAAATAGATTGGAAGTGGGATTGGTAATCACAAAACATCCCAATAGCAATCTATTTGAATAGGCATCCCATAATAATGGAAATAGATTGGAAGTGGGATTGGTAATCACAAAACATCCCACTTGCAATCTATTTGAATAGGCATCCCATAATAATGGAAATAGATTGGAAGTGGGATTGGTAATCACAAAACATCCCAATAGCAATCTATTTGAATAGGCATCCCATAATAATGGAAATAGATTGGAAGTGGGATTGGTAATCACAAAACATCCCACTTGCAATCTATTTGAATAGACATCCCATAATAATGGAAATAGATTGGAAGTGGGATTGGTAATCACAAAACATCCCAATAGCAATCTATTTGAATAGGCATCCCATAATAGCTGAAATAGATTGGAAGTGGGATTGGTAATCACAAAACATCCCAATAGCAATCTATTTGAATAGGCATCCCATAATAATGGAAATAGATTGGAAGTGGGATTGGTAATCACAAAACATCCCACTTGCAATCTATTTGAATAGGCATCCCATAATAATGGAAATAGATTGGAAGTGGGATTGGTAATCACAAAACATCCCAATAGCAATTTATTTGAATAGGCATCCCATAATAATGGAAATAGATTGGAAGTGGGATTGGTAATCACAAAACATCCCACTTGCAATCTATTTGAATAGGCATCCCATAATAATGGAAATAGATTGGAAGTGGGATCGGTAATCACAAAACATCCCAATAGCAATCTATTTGAATAGGCATCCCATAATAATGGAAATAGATTGGAAGTGGGATTGGTAATCACAAAACATCCCACTTGCAATCTATTTGAATAGGCATCCCATAATAATGGAAATAGATTGGAAGTGGGATTGGTAATCACAAAACATCCCAATAGCAATCTATTTGAATAGGCATCCCATAATAATGGAAATAGATTGGAAGTGGGATTGGTAATCACAAAACATCCCACTTGCAATCTATTTGAATAGGCATCCCATAATACTAGAAATAGATTGGAAGTGGGATCGGTAATCACAAAACATCCCAATAGCAATCTATTTGAATAGGCATCCCATAATAATGGAAATAGATTGGAAGTGGGATTGGTAATCACAAAACATCCCACTTGCAATCTATTTGAATAGGCATCCCATAATAATGGAAATAGATTGGAAGTGGGATTGGTAATCACAAAACATCCCAATAGCAATCTATTTGAATAGGCATCCCATAATAGCTGAAATAGATTGGAAGTGGGATCGGTAATCACAAAACATCCCAATAGCAATCTATTTGAATAGGCATCCCATAATAGCTGAAATAGATTGGAAGTGGGATCGGTAATCACAAAACATCCCACTTGCAATCTAATTGAACGGGCATCCCATAATAATCTACATAATAGAATAGATTGGAAGTGGGCTTTTTGTTACTTACCAATCCCACTTCCAATTTACTTGGATGTGCTCCACTCTGTGGCCAAACTGCGTATCGCGCGAAAAATGCCCGTTTTTCAATAATTCATTGCCCGCCTCGTGGGGGGGCTAGACGCTCCGCGACACTTTGACACGCGTCGGGGCGTCCCCAGGATGTGCCCTGACCCATCGGACCGGCTGGCAAAAATCCCGGGACTTCTGCGCGCAGTGTCCGGCAGAAGCAGTTTAGTAGATTGGAAGTGGGATGCGAAAGCGCTAACTAGAGATGATCAAGTTTGATCGACTTCTCAGCACTACACCAAGGCCCACGAGGGGTCCCGGTGCGGCCGATCCGAGGACCTCACTAAACCATCCGATCGGTAGTAGCGACGGGCGGTGTGTACAAAGGGCAGGGACTTAATCAACGCGAGCTTGTGACTCACGCTTACTGGGAATTCCTCGTTCATGGGGAATAATTGCAATCCCCAGTCCCAATCACGATTGGGTTTCAGCGGATTACCCGCGCCTCTCGGCGAAGGGTAGGCACATGCTGAGCCAACCATTGTGGCGCGCGTGCAGCCCCGGACATCTAAGGGCATCACAGACCTGTTATTGCTCCATCTCGTGTGGCTGAACGCCACTTGTCCCTCTAAGAAGTTGATGCAGACCACGGAGGGCCGCATAACTAGTTAGCATGCCGGAGTCTCGTTCGTTATCGGAATTAACCAGACAAATCGCTCCACCAACTAAGAACGGCCATGCACCACCACCCACAGAATCGAGAAAGAGCCATCAATCTGTCAATCCTTTCCGTGTCCGGGCCGGGTGAGGTTTCCCGTGTTGAGTCAAATTAAGCCGCAGGCTCCACTCCTGGTGGTGCCCTTCCGTCAATTCCTTTAAGTTTCAGCTTTGCAACCATACTCCCCCCGGAACCCAAAGACTCGTGGTTTCCCGCACGCTGCCCGGCGGGTCATGGGAATAACGCCGCCGGATCGCGGGTTGGCATAGTTTACGGTCGGAACTACGACGGTATCTGATCGTCTTCGAACCTCCGACTTTCGTTCTTGATTAATGAAAACATTCTTGGCAAATGCTTTCGCTTTCGTCCGTCTTGCGCCGGTCCAAGAATTTCACCTCTAGCGGCGCAATACGAATGCCCCCGGCCGTCCCTCTTAATCATGGCCCTGGTTCCGGAAACCCACAAAATAGAACCGGAGTCCTATTCCATTATTCCTAGCTCAGGTATTCGGGCGAGTAGCGGCCCGCTTTGAACACTCTAATTTTTTCAAAGTAAACGCTCCGGACCCCGACCGGACACCCAGCCAAGGGCATCCGAGGGGCACCGGGAGGCAGGGTCTGGGACAGGCGGTGGCTCGCCTCGCGGCGGACCGTCAGCCCACTCCCGAAATCCAACTACGAGCTTTTTAACTGCAGCAACTTTAATATACGCTATTGGAGCTGGAATTACCGCGGCTGCTGGCACCAGACTTGCCCTCCAATGGGTCCTCACCCATGGGTTTAGGATACGCTCATTCCGATTACAGGGCCTCGAAAGAGACCTGTATCGTTATTTTTCGTCACTACCTCCCCGTGTCGGGAATGGGTAATTTGCGCGCCTGCTGCCTTCCTTGGATGTGGTAGCCGTTTCTCAGGCTCCCTCTCCGGAATCGAACCCTGATTCCCCGTTACCCGTGGTCACCATGGTAGGCGACTATAGTACCATCGAAAGTTGATAGGGCAGACATTCGAATGAGACGTCGCCGCCGCGGAGGGCGCGCGATCGGCCCGAGGTTATCTAGAGTCACCAAAGCGGCCGGGGGGCCCGCGCCCCGCCGGATGGGTTTTGGATCTGATAAATGCACGCATCCCCCAGAGGGGTCAGCGCTCGTTTGCATGTATTAGCTCTAGAATTACCACAGTTATCCGAGTAACGTGTGGAGCGATCAAAGGAACCATGACTGATTTAATGAGCCATTCGCAGTTTCACTGTACCGGCCGTGTGTACTTAGACCTGCATGGCTTAATCTTTGAGACAAGCATATGTTACTGGCAGGATCAACCAGGTAGCTGCACCGCGGTGGTGAAAGGGACACCAGCTAACGTCGCGGCCACCTCGGCGTGCTCCATCCCCCGGGCAGGGTCAGGGGCCCACCTCGGTACCGGACGCCCACCATCGGTGCAGCAGGGGTGCGCCGTCAGCGTGGGGGAGAGAGCCCTCGTCAGCTCCCAGCACGCGCGCGCGCTACTGTGGGACGTAACCGAGAAATGAGTGATTCCGTGACCAGGCGGGGTGAGGCCAAGCATGTGTTGAACTAACCCGATCCACTGCTGGCTCTCACCCGTACACCATGGACGCCGATAGCGGACACCTGTGTAGACAGACCGGCCTTCAACGCTTCCCTCAGACGGTTCCGGGTGAGGATCGTGTCTTTTCAGACCGAGGCCCCCCCATAGAGGCATGCCCGCTGGTTTGGGGAGGAACTACCCGGGCGGCACAGAAGGCTTCAACCCTAGGCCCAACCCAAGGCCTGTGTCTCGGTCATCATGATCATACCGAGGCTGCCGACCTCCCATCCTGAAGGAGCGCACACACCTCATGGGAGAGTTTTTGATAGGTATGTCATGTCGAGGCTGCCGTCCTCAATGAGCGCAGTCACCCCTTTTGTACAGCTTTCGTTGGTGAACGATCATACCCGAGAGGCTGCCGACCTACCCGTCCTGAAGGAGCGCATCCACCTCTCGCCCTATTCCTGTACCTAGGTATGTCGCACCGAGGTTGTGGCTCTATCCCATATATTCATTCATGAGCTCACACCTCATTGTACATTGCGCATTGGTTTGACCGGTTGTCTTTCTTATGACAGGGAGAAACCTTAAGTGGTAACCCGAGAGCCTAACCCCTGGCGGGCATCGTATGCCAATAGATCGGGAGAGCTCCGAACGCCCTCGAGATTGACACTCTCCCTAAAAACCTGCTGGTAGGTTTTTGCAATCCACCGTACGCGTTTTCCTCCACGGCCGGGGAGGTTCTCGCCAGCCATGCCCGCCAAGGCAAATCTTCCCTCGGACACACCTCGGACGCTCGACCCCTGAAAAGGCCTGGCTGAACCAAGTGATGGTCGATGCTACTGGTATAACTGAAAAACCCCTGGCGGACTTGGGTTCGGATAACGGTCTTAGAGCGCACCTAGGTACTGTGCCATTGGATCCGGTAAGGCCAGCCGAAACCAGCATCTTCCGGGCTTGCGCACAGCACCCTCCGGATACGCACAGGCCGAGGTAGAGCATGTGAGGCTGGTGCCTGGAGGTCGGCGAGACCTCCAGTGTTAGGGGGGTCACCACTCCACCCCTAACCGGTGAAAGTGTTAGAGTCAGGCTAATGTTACCTTCACGCACCGCCTTGCATCCAGGCCTTATGAATGGGATAACCATTATAAGGTTAGGATGAACTCAAGAGACATGCTCTCCTATATACCTGCTGGTAGGTGTTTGCAATGCACCGTATGCGTTTTCCTCCACGGCCGGGGAGGTACTCGCCAGCCATGCCCGCCAAGGCAAATCTTCCCTCGGACACACCTCGGACGCTCGACCCCCGAAAAGGCCTGGCTGATCAAAGTGATGGTCGATGCTACTGGTATAACTGAAAAACCCCTGGCGGACTTGGGTTCGGATAACGGTCTTAGAGCGCACCTAGGTACTGTGCCATTGGATCCGGTAAGGCCAGCCGAAACCAGCATCTTCCGGGCTTGCGCACAGCACCCTCCGGATACGCACAGGCCGAGGTGGAGCATGCAGGCTGGAGGTTGGACAGACCTCCATAAGGGGGGTCACCACTCTTACACCCATGCCCAGCAGTGGCATTTCGGTCGGGCGCAAGCAGTGGTTCGAAGGCCTGAGAGACACGGATGTCTTTGACCTCCATCAGCAGGGGTCACTTATCCCTCCCCTTAAGCCGTCAAGGTGCATTAGAGTCGGGCTAGTTCACCTTAACGCACTGCCTTTCTTCTGATCCTTATTATGGTACAATCATATAAGGCTCAGAAAGCATGCTCCCCTATATACCTGCTGGTAGGTGTTTGCATTACACCGTTAGCGCATTCCTCCAGGGTCGGGGAGATGCCAGACAGCCATGCCCGCCAAGGCAAATCTTCCCTCGGACACACCTCTGAGACTCGATTGCCGAAAGGGCATGGCTGATTCAATAAGTGGTTCGTGGCAATGGTATAACACCTACCATTCTCAAACACATGGGGGGGGTTTACGGCCTTAGAGCGCACCTAGGTGCTATACCATTGGATCCGGTAAGGCCAGCCGAAACCAGCATCTTCCGGGCTTGCGCATAGCACCCTCCGGATACGCACAGGTCGAAATACATTACGTGAGGATGGAGGTAGGACGACCTCCATAAGGGGGAGCATCACGCCTCCACCCTTGCCCAGCGTGGGCACTTTGCTCGGGCACAGCCCGTGTCATTTAAAGGCCTGGATCTTTTCAGACCTCCGGGGGGGGCCTCACTCCCCCCCTACTTTGCTCAGAGGGAGCCTCTTACTCGGATAAAGTGATATAGTGTCTGCCATTGCAGGCCTGGATCATCTGTGACTTCCAGGGAGAGGCCTCTCAACTCCTCTCTTAAGCCGAAGCGTGCACTTTAAACGGATAAAGTGTGTGGCATTACATGCCTTTAAGCCTGGAACCTTTCTGACATCCACATATAGGGCCCTCATGCTTAATCATAAGCCCAACATGTACACTTTAATCGGATAAAGTGTGTGACATTACATGCTTTCATGCATGGAGCCTTTCTGACATCCACACATAGGGCCCTCATGCTTAATCATAAGCCCAACATGTACACTTTAATCGGATAAAGTGTGTGACATTACATGCTTTCATGCATGGAGCCTTTCTGACATCCACACATAGGGCCCTCATGCTTAATCATAAGCCCAAATGTGCACTTTAATCGGATAAAGTGTGTGACATTACATGCTTTCATGCATGGAGCCTTTCTGACATCCACAGAGAGGCCCCTCATCCTCTCTCATAAGCCCAAGAGTGTCATTTAGTCGGATAAATTGTGTGGCATTACATGCCTTTATTCCTGGATCCTTCCTCACATCCAGAGAGAGGCATACCAACCTACTCTCATAAGCCCAACATGTACACTTTAATCGGATAAAGTGTGTGACATTACATGCTTTCATGCATGGAGCCTTTCTGACATCCACACATAGGGCCCTCATGCTTAATCATAAGCCCAAATGTGCACTTTAATCGGATAAAGTGTGTGGCATTACATGCTTTCATGCATGGAGCCTTTCTGACATCCACACATAGGGCCCTCATGCTTAATCATAAGCCCAAATGTGCACTTTAATCGGATAAAGTGTGTGACATTACATGCCTTTAAGCCTGGAACCTTTCTGACATCCACATATAGGGCCCTCATGCTTAATCATAAGCCCAAATGTGCACTTTAATCGGATAAAGTGTGTGACATTACATGCCTTTAAGCCTGGAACCTTTCTGACATCCACATATAGGGCCCTCATGCTTAATCATAAGCCCAACATGTACACTTTAATCGGATAAAGTGTGTGACATTACATGCCTTTAAGCCTGGAACCTTTCTGACATCCACATATAGGGCCCTCATGCTTAATCATAAGCCCAACATGTACACTTTAATCGGATAAAGTGTGTGGCATTACATGCTTTCATGCATGGAGCCTTTCTGACATCCACACATAGGGCCCTCATGCTTAATCATAAGCCCAAATGTGCACTTTAATCGGATAAAGTGTGTGACATTACATGCCTTTAAGCCTGGAACCTTTCTGACATCCACATATAGGGCCCTCATGCTTAATCATAAGCCCAACATGTACACTTTAATCGGATAAAGTGTGTGACATTACATGCCTTTAAGCCTGGAACCTTTCTGACATCCACATATAGGGCCCTCATGCTTAATCATAAGCCCAACATGTACACTTTAATCGGATAAAGTGTGTGACATTACATGCTTTCATGCATGGAGCCTTTCTGACATCCACAGAGAGGCCCCTCATCCTCTCTCATAAGCCCAAGAGTGTCATTTAGTCGGATAAATTGTGTGGCATTACATGCCTTTATTCCTGGATCCTTCCTCACATCCAGAGAGAGGCATACCAACCTACTCTCATAAGCCCAAAAGTGCACTTTATTCGGATAAAGTGTGCAAAATTCCATGCATGGATCATTTGTGAGATCCATAAAGAGGCCTCTCAAATCCTCTAAAATGCCCAGGGAGTGACCTTTGGTCGGGCAAAGCGTGCGCCATAATCCTTGTCTTCATTTATGGTATACCATATATGTGGCTTTCAGAAGACCCTCTCCCCTATATACCTGATGGTAGGTGTTTGCATATCACCCATTCATAAAATCATCCAGACAGGGGGAATGAGATGCATGTCCGTCTGGGTGCACATTCGGCGGGCACTGTCAGAGGATCGAGGCCTCTGGATGATCCACCCCTTGGTCAAAATTGGAACATAGTGCGATTTTTGAACACAAAATCATACGTATGGTATAACATTTTTATCGACATAGAATTATTTTCGCCGAAAACTGACGCCTATGGTATACCAAATGAAGCGACATAGAATATTTTCCACTTGAAAACTTCGTGCTGCTGGTATATTTATGGACTTTGTGCATATTCTGAAGATTACTACTTGTATATGGTCTAACTCAGGAAGGGAAATAGACTAATTTCCAACAAAAACCTCATGCTACTGGTAAATTTAAGGACTCTGTGCATTGCCTGAAGATTACTACTTGTATAAGGTATAACTCAGGAAGGGAAATAGACTAATTTCCAACAAAAACCTCATGCTACTGGTATATTTAAGGACTCTGTGCATTGCCTGATATGACACTTCAGAGTCAATTTACACCTATTTCTAAGCAAGATAGAAAAAAAAACTGACAATTTTTCTTGATCCTGGGGATGTACCCGAGCTAAAGAGCATGTTTTTCGGACACTTTTATGCTTTTTTCCCTTAAAGCCACCACCTGGCAATGTTATAGCATTGGACTCTGTGCATTTCCTGAAGAAAATATCTTGTGTATGGTCTAACAAAGTAAGGGACATAGACTAATTCACTCATAAAACTCCATGCTTCTGGTATATTTATGGACTTTGTGCAAATTCTGACTTGAAAACCTCCACATGATGTTGGTATAATAACTTTACCTCATGCCCAGATGAGTGCACCTTCATTGGACACTCCAAGTGGACAGATGTGTCTGGAGGAGCCACCCAGTGGCAAATGCGTATGGTATAACAGAAAAAATGGACTTAGTGCATTTTCTGATCAGACACTTCAGACTGGATTTACACCTATTTCTAAGCAAGATAGAGAAAAAAACTGACAATTTTTCTTGATCCTGGGGATGTACCTGAGCTAAAGAGCATGTTTTTTGGACACTTTTATGCTTTTTTCACTAAAAGCCACCACCTGCTGCTGGTATATTTAAGGACTCTGTGCATTGCCTGAAGATTACTACTTGTATATGGTCTAACTCAGGAAGGGAAATAGACTAATTTCCAACAAAAACCTCATGCTACTGGTAAATTTAAGGACTCTGTGCATTGCCTGAAGATTACTACTTGTATATGGTCTAACTCAGGAAGGGAAATAGACTAATTTCCAACAAAAACCTCATGCTACTGGTAAATTTAAGGACTCTGTGCATTGCCTGAAGATTACTACTTGTATATGGTCTAACTCAGGAAGGGAAATAGACTAATTTCCAACAAAAACCTCATGCTACTGGTAAATTTAAGGACTCTGTGCATTGCCTGAAGATTACTACTTGTATAAGGTATAACTCAGGAAGGGAAATAGACTAATTTCCAACAAAAACCTCATGCTACTGGTATATTTAAGGACTCTGTGCATTGCCTGATATGACACTTCAGAGTCAATTTACACCTATTTCTAAGCAAAATAGAAAAAAAAACTGACAATTTTTCTTGATCCTGGGGATGTACCCGAGCTAAAGAGCATGTTTTTCGGACACTTTTATGCTTTTTTCCCTTAAAGCCACCACCTGGCAATGTTATAGCATTGGACTCTGTGCATTTCCTGAAGAAAATATCTTGTGTATGGTCTAACAAAGTAAGGGACATAGACTAATTCACTCATAAAACTCCATGCTTCTGGTATATTTATGGACTTTGTGCAATTTCTGACTTGAAAACCTCCACATGATGTTGGTATAATAACTTTACCTCATGCCCAGATGAGTGCACCTTCATCGGACACTTCAACTAGGCTGAGGTGTCTGGAGGAGCCACCCAGTGGCACGTACATATGGTATAACAGAAAAAAAACGATGGAGTACCGGTGACATCTTGTGGACTTTAAGAGTCAATGCGCCTTCCAAATAAGATTAAACTGTGCACTTTTTTTCTAACAGCATTTAACCATGGTATAATTTAAACTAAACTCTCCTCTTTTATTCTAAGTTCATTTGGCCATGGTATATTTTATTTAAAATGGCCTTTTTTACTCAAAGTGTCTTTTCTACTGGTATATTTTATTTAAAATGGCCTTTTCAATTATGCCGGTACGTTCTCAGCCCACGCAATCAGCAATGATTGGTCTCACCTGTTGCTGATTCTTTTCAATTATGCCGGTACGTTCTCAGCCCACGCAATCAGCAATGATTGGTCTCACCTGTTGCCATGGCTTTTTAAGGAACTCTGGTATATTTAATTTAAAAAGGCCTCTTTTTTAGTCTAAGTGTCTATGCCTCTGGTATATTTAATTTAAAAAGGCCTCTATTTTTTTCTAAGTGTCTATGCCTCTGGTATATTTAATTTAAAAAGGCCTCTATTTTTTTCTAAGTGTCTATGCCTCTGGTATATTTAATTTAAAAAGGCCTCTATTTTAGTCTAAGTGTCTATGCCTCTGGTATATTTAATTTAAAAAGGCCTCTATTTTAGTCTAAGTGTCTATGCCTCTGGTATATTTAATTTAAAAAGGCCTCTTTTTTAGTCTAAGTGTCTATGCCTCTGGTATATTTAATTTAAAAAGGCCTCTTTTTTATTCTAAGTGTCTATGCCTCTGGTATATTTAATTTAAAAAGGCCTCTATTTTTTTCTAAGTGTCTATGCCTCTGGTATATTTAATTTAAAAAGGCCTCTTTTTTAGTCTAAGTGTCTATGCCTCTGGTATATTTAATTTAAAAAGGCCTCTATTTTATTCTAAGTGTCTATGCCTCTGGTATATTTAATTTAAAAAGGCCTCTATTTTATTCTAAGTGTCTATGCCTCTGGTATATTTAATTTAAAAAGGCCTCTATTTTATTCTAAGTGTCTATGCCTCTGGTATATTTAATTTAAAAAGGCCTCTATTTTATTCTAAGTGTCTATGCCTCTGGTATATTTAATTTAAAAAGGCCTCTTTTTTAGTCTAAGTGTCTATGCCTCTGGTATATTTAATTTAAAAAGGCCTCTATTTTATTCTAAGTGTCTATGCCTCTGGTATATTTAATTTAAAAAGGCCTCTATTTTTTTCTAAGTGTCTATGCCTCTGGTATATTTAATTTAAAAAGGCCTCTTTTTTAGTCTAAGTGTCTATGCCTCTGGTATATTTAATTTAAAAAGGCCTCTTTTTTAGTCTAAGTGTCTATGCCTCTGGTATATTTAATTTAAAAAGGCCTCTATTTTTTTCTAAGTGTCTATGCCTCTGGTATATTTAATTTAAAAAGGCCTCTTTTTTATTCTAAGTGTCTATGCTGCTGGTATATCCTCGGACTTTGAAATATTTCAACCTCGCCTAACCCTCAAATAGTGCCGGTTGCCGAAATACTTGCACATTGCAACTTTGGAGACCACACCCCCTCTCTTGCAGAAAGCCAATCCGAAATTTGCAACGTCAATTCGGCAATTTGAAAGCTGCAATTGGCTATCACGGCCTGGTCATATGGAACCAGGTGAGAGTGATTTACTGGAGGAGGAGAAAGCATTAATACTGCAATTAAACGGCGTGCTCAGTTGCTCAGAAATGGACCGAAAGACTGTGAGTATTACTAAAAGCTCCGTGTGCTAATGGTATAATCTTTAAAGCTCCGTGTGCTAATGGTATAATCTTTAAAGCTCCGTCTGCTAATGGTATAATATTTAAAGCTCCGTCTGCTACTGGTATATTTAGGATCTTTTTCCCCTTATCTTTAGCGGCAGTGTCCGTTGTGTCAAACGGCACAAAGCAACCTGCTACAGCATGTAAGGACGGTTCACGAGATCCACGGCGAGGAGCTCGCCTTAATTTCTAGACTGGCCAGCATGCGATGTACGGAACGGCTGGATTGTGAGATTTGTGGAAAGAAAAGTTTGGTCAGATTGGACATGCACTTAGCCTCATTCCATAATGTGCACGGTACCCAGAAGAAAAGTATTGTGGCCGAGGCAAAGCGGGTTTGTATGGTGAAAATGCTGAAGAAACACCGTGCTGGAGAGAAGCTGCCTTCAAAAGCAAGTGTAGCCTGTGACACACGCGACCTAGAAGAACCCGGGCCCAGCCACAGGGTGGATGTACCGTACAGCCAGGGGGTGGATGAACCATCCAGCCATTCTGAGGACGATGAGGTGACTGCACCCTCAAGCCGTCCTGACGATGACCACACACCCCATAAGAAGGGCAGGCATGTGAGATCACCACAAGCTTTGGAAGGATCCAGGGTTGAGTGGGCGCTAGATGACTTCCAGGAGTTCTGCATACGCTCTAATCCCACAGCAAAGGACTCCGAAAACGGACACCTAAGGAAGACTCATGCCCTCAAATTCATTCTTCACATGACCGGAGACACCCGCAAGCAAGACTTCCATGACCTCAATTTCATCTACAACCTAAAGAGAATCAGACAGTGGCCGGCTGCTCTAATCAAGCAAAAATATAGCCACACTACGGTTCACATCATGCTCATTAATGTGGTTTCTTTCATAAAGCATGCACGTGCATTCCACTCAAACATACTGGGCCTTAGGTCAAAGCAGACCAGGCAGGTGCTTCTTCAAATAAGGAAATTACAGAAGGACCATACGAGGTATATGAAGAGCCACCAGGAGACTGTTAAACGCCATAAATCAAGTATGTTGACACGGCGTTATTGTATTGAACCACCGCAATTATATGCATAGCGGTTCTGAACTCTCTCTTATCCCCCTACAGAAAAGCTCCAATCCACCCAAGGATTTGAGACGTTCATGGAGAAAGCACGCATGGAAGTCCCCAGGCTAATAGGTGAGTGGTCTGACCCACTATGCATGCCCAGTCAAGGCACACCTTAGGCCGCCACACACAGTAGCATTATAGGCCTGGGTCATCCAACCAGTGGTTTAATGACACTTAGTCTTTAATCCTGCTGCTTTTGTCTTCCAGACCAGATGAGAGCAGAAGCCAGGGACGAGACGAATAGCCTCCTTCAAGGTTATCTCGCTGGGTATCTCGCCATCCTCACAGGGCATAGGCCTGTTGTCATTTATAACTTAACAAGGGATCAGTTGGACAACGCAGAACAGGATGACCAGGGGCGGACCGTCATCTGGGTAAGCCCACAGAAGTGCACCATGCCCCGCCACACACAATAGCCAGAGAGCTGCTCCAGCAACCACTGGTACATATGGTACCTTTATATTCCCCAGGTCGATCGTCATAAAACAGACCGAAAATATGGGTCGGCTTACCTAGCCCTGATGCCTGGAGAGACAGCTTGGTTAAAAGAAATGGCTCAAATCTCTACCCAGCATGGAGACCCAAAGTGCCCATATGTCTTCCAAAGTCGAGGAATGCAGTTGACTAAAATTACTGATGTCTTAAAGAGAGCTTGGCGACACGCTGGGATGAGTGGGGATATTGGCTTTACCTTAATCAGAACAAGTGTCAGCAACCAGGTCAGACATCTCAGCCCTGAGAACCGCATGTTAGTTTGTAAAAGCATGTGCCATACCATGGAGACTGCTGATCGCTTCTATGCATCTCTGCCTACCCTGAGTGATGCATTCAGGGTAAGAGAAATCAGAATGCAGGCATTGGATAAACCAATAAATGGTTAAAAGTGTTACTCGCCTCTGTGTAAAATTGTTACCCAATTTAAGCATACTCTGAGCCCGCCAGACACAGTGGGATGAGAGCCCTGGATGATTTAAAACATCCAGAAAATCATCATTCTGTATAAAATACATTGCCTAAGAATGTGCACTAAGAGCCGGCCACACACAGTAGGATGAGAGCCCTGGATGATTTAATACATCCAGAAAATCATCATTCTGTATAAAATACATTGCCTAAGAATGTGCACTAAGAGCCGGCCACACACAGTAGGTTGAGAGCCCTGGATGATTTAATACATCCAGAAAATCATCATTCTGTATAAAATACATTGCCTAAGAATGTGCACTAAGAGCCGGCCACACACAGTAGGATGAGAGCCCTGGATGATTTAATACATCCAGAAAATCATCATTCTGTATAAAATACATTGCCTAAAAAGGTGCACTAAGAGCCGGCCACACACAGTAGGATGAGAGCCCTGGATGATTTAATACATCCAGAAAATCATCATTCTGTATAAAATACATTGCCTAAAAAGGTGCACTAAGAGCCGGCCACACACAGTAGGATGAGA
>NW_027507209.1:0-7500 GCF_052324685.1 Brachyhypopomus gauderio | reverse complement strand
CAGGGCCTCGAAAGAGACCTGTATCGTTATTTTTCGTCACTACCATCCCCGTGTCGGGAATGGGTAATTTGCGCGCCTGCTGCCTTCCTTGGATGTGGTAGCCGTTTCTCAGGCTCCCTCTCCGGAATCGAACCCTGATTCCCCGTTACCCGTGGTCACCATGGTAGGCGACTATAGTACCATCGAAAGTTGATAGGGCAGACATTCGAATGAGACGTCGCCGCCGCGGAGGGCGCGCGATCGGCCCGAGGTTATCTAGAGTCACCAAAGCGGCCGGGGGGCCCGCGCCCCGCCGGATGGGTTTTGGATCTGATAAATGCACGCATCCCCCAGAGGGGTCAGCGCTCGTTTGCATGTATTAGCTCTAGAATTACCACAGTTATCCGAGTAACGTGTGGAGCGATCAAAGGAACCATGACTGATTTAATGAGCCATTCGCAGTTTCACTGTACCGGCCGTGTGTACTTAGACCTGCATGGCTTAATCTTTGAGACAAGCATATGTTACTGGCAGGATCAACCAGGTAGCTGCACCGCGGTGGTGAAAGGGACACCAGCTAACGTCGCGGCCACCTCGGCGTGCTCCATCCCCCGGGCAGGGTCAGGGGCCCACCTCGGTACCGGACGCCCACCATCGGTGCAGCAGGGGTGCGCCGTCAGCGTGGGGGAGAGAGCCCTCGTCAGCTCCCAGCACGCGCGCGCGCTACTGTGGGACGTAACCGAGAAATGAGTGATTCCGTGACCAGGCGGGGTGAGGCCAAGCATGTGTTGAACTAACCCGATCCACTGCTGGCTCTCACCCGTACACCATGGACGCCGATAGCGGACACCTGTGTAGACAGACCGGCCTTCAACGCTTCCCTCAGACGGTTCCGGGTGAGGATCGTGTCTTTTCAGACCGAGGCCCCCCCATAGAGGCATGCCCGCTGGTTTGGGGAGGAACTACCCGGGCGGCACAGAAGGCTTCAACCCTAGGCCCAACCCAAGGCCTGTGTCTCGGTCATCATGATCATACCGAGGCTGCCGACCTCCCATCCTGAAGGAGCGCACACACCTCATGGGAGAGTTTTTGATAGGTATGTCATGTCGAGGCTGCCGTCCTCAATGAGCGCAGTCACCCCTTTTGTACAGCTTTCGTTGGTGAACGATCATACCCGAGAGGCTGCCGACCTACCCGTCCTGAAGGAGCGCATCCACCTCTCGCCCTATTCCTGTACCTAGGTATGTCGCACCGAGGTTGTGGCTCTATCCCATATATTCATTCATGAGCTCACACCTCATTGTACATTGCGCATTGGTTTGACCGGTTGTCTTTCTTATGACAGGGAGAAACCTTAAGTGGTAACCCGAGAGCCTAACCCCTGGCGGGCATCGTATGCCAATAGATCGGGAGAGCTCCGAACGCCCTCGAGATTGACACTCTCCCTAAAAACCTGCTGGTAGGTTTTTGCAATCCACCGTACGCGTTTTCCTCCACGGCCGGGGAGGTTCTCGCCAGCCATGCCCGCCAAGGCAAATCTTCCCTCGGACACACCTCGGACGCTCGACCCCTGAAAAGGCCTGGCTGAACCAAGTGATGGTCGATGCTACTGGTATAACTGAAAAACCCCTGGCGGACTTGGGTTCGGATAACGGTCTTAGAGCGCACCTAGGTACTGTGCCATTGGATCCGGTAAGGCCAGCCGAAACCAGCATCTTCCGGGCTTGCGCACAGCACCCTCCGGATACGCACAGGCCGAGGTAGAGCATGTGAGGCTGGTGCCTGGAGGTCGGCGAGACCTCCAGTGTTAGGGGGGTCACCACTCCACCCCTAACCGGTGAAAGTGTTAGAGTCAGGCTAATGTTACCTTCACGCACCGCCTTGCATCCAGGCCTTATGAATGGGATAACCATTATAAGGTTAGGATGAACTCAAGAGACATGCTCTCCTATATACCTGCTGGTAGGTGTTTGCAATGCACCGTATGCGTTTTCCTCCACGGCCGGGGAGGTACTCGCCAGCCATGCCCGCCAAGGCAAATCTTCCCTCGGACACACCTCGGACGCTCGACCCCCGAAAAGGCCTGGCTGATCAAAGTGATGGTCGATGCTACTGGTATAACTGAAAAACCCCTGGCGGACTTGGGTTCGGATAACGGTCTTAGAGCGCACCTAGGTACTGTGCCATTGGATCCGGTAAGGCCAGCCGAAACCAGCATCTTCCGGGCTTGCGCACAGCACCCTCCGGATACGCACAGGCCGAGGTGGAGCATGCAGGCTGGAGGTTGGACAGACCTCCATAAGGGGGGTCACCACTCTTACACCCATGCCCAGCAGTGGCATTTCGGTCGGGCGCAAGCAGTGGTTCGAAGGCCTGAGAGACACGGATGTCTTTGACCTCCATCAGCAGGGGTCACTTATCCCTCCCCTTAAGCCGTCAAGGTGCATTAGAGTCGGGCTAGTTCACCTTAACGCACTGCCTTTCTTCTGATCCTTATTATGGTACAATCATATAAGGCTCAGAAAGCATGCTCCCCTATATACCTGCTGGTAGGTGTTTGCATTACACCGTTAGCGCATTCCTCCAGGGTCGGGGAGATGCCAGACAGCCATGCCCGCCAAGGCAAATCTTCCCTCGGACACACCTCTGAGACTCGATTGCCGAAAGGGCATGGCTGATTCAATAAGTGGTTCGTGGCAATGGTATAACACCTACCATTCTCAAACACATGGGGGGGGTTTACGGCCTTAGAGCGCACCTAGGTGCTATACCATTGGATCCGGTAAGGCCAGCCGAAACCAGCATCTTCCGGGCTTGCGCATAGCACCCTCCGGATACGCACAGGTCGAAATACATTACGTGAGGATGGAGGTAGGACGACCTCCATAAGGGGGAGCATCACGCCTCCACCCTTGCCCAGCGTGGGCACTTTGCTCGGGCACAGCCCGTGTCATTTAAAGGCCTGGATCTTTTCAGACCTCCGGGGGGGGCCTCACTCCCCCCCTACTTTGCTCAGAGGGAGCCTCTTACTCGGATAAAGTGATATAGTGTCTGCCATTGCAGGCCTGGATCATCTGTGACTTCCAGGGAGAGGCCTCTCAACTCCTCTCTTAAGCCGAAGCGTGCACTTTAAACGGATAAAGTGTGTGGCATTACATGCCTTTAAGCCTGGAACCTTTCTGACATCCACATATAGGGCCCTCATGCTTAATCATAAGCCCAACATGTACACTTTAATCGGATAAAGTGTGTGACATTACATGCTTTCATGCATGGAGCCTTTCTGACATCCACACATAGGGCCCTCATGCTTAATCATAAGCCCAACATGTACACTTTAATCGGATAAAGTGTGTGACATTACATGCTTTCATGCATGGAGCCTTTCTGACATCCACACATAGGGGCCCTCATGCTTAATCATAAGCCCAAATGTGCACTTTAATCGGATAAAGTGTGTGACATTACATGCTTTCATGCATGGAGCCTTTCTGACATCCACAGAGAGGCCCCTCATCCTCTCTCATAAGCCCAAGAGTGTCATTTAGTCGGATAAATTGTGTGGCATTACATGCCTTTATTCCTGGATCCTTCCTCACATCCAGAGAGAGGCATACCAACCTACTCTCATAAAGCCCAACATGTACACTTTAATCGGATAAAGTGTGTGACATTACATGCTTTCATGCATGGAGGCCTTTCTGACATCCACACATAGGGCCCTCATGCTTAATCATAAGCCCAAATGTGCACTTTAATCGGATAAAGTGTGTGGCATTACATGCTTTCATGCATGGAGCCTTTCTGACATCCACACATAGGGCCCTCATGCTTAATCATAAGCCCAAATGTGCACTTTAATCGGATAAAGTGTGTGACATTACATGGCCTTTAAGCCTGGAACCTTTCTGACATCCACATATAGGGCCCTCATGCTTAATCATAAGCCCAAATGTGCACTTTAATCGGATAAAGTGTGTGACATTACATGCCTTTTAAGCCTGGAACCTTTCTGACATCCACATATAGGGCCCTCATGCTTAATCATAAGCCCAACATGTACACTTTAATCGGATAAAGTGTGTGACATTACATGCCTTTAAGCCTGGAACCTTTCTGACATCCACATATAGGGCCCTCATGCTTAATCATAAGCCCAACATGTACACTTTAATCGGATAAAGTGTGTGGCATTACATGCTTTCATGCATGGAGCCTTTCTGACATACCACACATAGGGCCCTCATGCTTAATCATAAGCCCAAATGTGCACTTTAATCGGATAAAGTGTGTGACATTACATGCCTTTAAGCCTGGAACCTTTCTGACATCCACATATAGGGCCCTCATGCTTAATCATAAGCCCAACATGTACACTTTAATCGGATAAAGTGTGTGACATTACATGCCTTTAAGCCTGGAACCTTTCTGACATCCACATATAGGGCCCTCATGCTTATTCATAAGCCAAACATGTACACTTTAATCGGATAAAGTGTGTGACATTACATGCTTTCATGCATGGAGCCTTTCTGACATCCACAGAGAGGCCCCTCATCCTCTCTCATAAGCCCAAGAGTGTCATTTAGTCGGATAAATTGTGTGGCATTACATGCCTTTATTCCTGGATCCTTCCTCACATTCCAGAGAGAGGCATACCAACCTACTCTCATAAGCCCAAAAGTGCACTTTATTCGGATAAAGTGTGCAAAATTCCATGCATGGATCATTTGTGAGATCCATAAAGAGGCCTCTCAAATCCTCTAAAATGCCCAGGGAGTGACCTTTGGTCGGGCAAAGCGTGCGCCATAATCCTTGTCTTCATTTATGGTATACCATATATGTGGCTTTCAGAAGACCCTCTCCCCTAATATACCTGATGGTAGGTGTTTGCATATCACCCATTCATAAAATCATCCAGACAGGGGGGAATGAGATGCATTGTCCGTCTGGGTGCACATTCGGCGGGCACTGTCAGAGGATCGAGGCCTCTGGATGATCCACCCCTTGGTCAAAATTGGAACATAGTGCGATTTTTGAACACAAAATCATACGTATGGTATAACATTTTTATCGACATAGAATTATTTTCGCCGAAAACTGACGCCTATGGTATACCAAAATGAAGCGACATAGAATATTTTCCACTTGAAAAACTTCGTGCTGCTGGTATATTTTATGGACTTTGTGCATATTCTGAAGATTACTACTTGTATATGGGTCTAACTCAGGAAGGGAAATAGACTAATTTCCAACAAAAACCTCATGCTACTGGTAAATTTAAGGACTCTGTGCATTGCCTGAAGATTACTACTTGTATAAGGTATAACTCAGGAAGGGAAATAGACTAATTTCCAACAAAACCTCATGCTACTGGTATATTTAAGGACTCTGTGCATTGCCTGATATGACACTTCAGAGTCAATTTACACCTATTTCTAAGCAAGATAGAAAAAAAAACTGACAATTTTTCTTGATCCTGGGGATGTACCCGAGCTAAAGAGCATGTTTTTTCGGACACTTTTATGCTTTTTTCCCTTAAAGCCACCACCTGGCAATGTTATAGCATTGGACTCTGTGCATTTCCTGAAGAAAATATCTTGTGTATGGTCTAACAAAGTAAGGGGACATAGACTAAATTCACTCATAAAACTCCATGCTTCTGGTATATTTATGGACTTTGTGCAAATTCTGACTTGAAAACCTCCACATGATGTTGGTATAATAACTTTACCCTCATGCCCAGATGAGTGCACCTTCATTGGACACTCCAAGTGGACAGATGTGTCTGGAGGAGCCACCCAGTGGCAAATGCGTATGGTATAACAGAAAAAATGGACTTAGTGCATTTTCTGATCAGACACTTCAGACTGGATTTACACCTATTTCTAAGCAAGATAGAGAAAAAACTGACAATTTTTCTTGATCCTGGGATGTACCTGAGCTAAAGAGCATGTTTTTTGGACACTTTTATGCTTTTTTCACTAAAAGCCACCACCTGCTGCTGGTATATTTAAGGACTCTGTGCATTGCCTGAAGATTACTACTTGTATATGGTCTAACTCAGGAAGGGAAATAGACTAATTTCCAACAAAAACCTCATGCTACTGGTAAATTTAAGGACTCTGTGCATTGCCTGAAGATTACTACTTGTATATGGTCTAACTCAGGAAGGGAAATAGACTAATTTCCAACAAAAACCTCATGCTACTGGTAAATTTAAGGACTCTGTGCATTGCCTGAAGATTACTACTTGTATATGGTCTAACTCAGGAAGGGAAATAGACTAATTTCCAACAAAAACCTCATGCTACTGGTAAATTTAAGGACTCTGTGCATTGCCTGAAGATTACTACTTGTATAAGGTATAACTCAGGAAGGGAAATAGACTAATTTCCAACAAAAACCTCATGCTACTGGTATATTTAAGGACTCTGTGCATTGCCTGATATGACACTTCAGAGTCAATTTACACCTATTTCTAAGCAAAAATAGAAAAAAAAACTGACAATTTTTCTTGATCCTGGGGATGTACCCGAGCTAAAGAGCATGTTTTTTCGGACACTTTTATGCTTTTTTTCCCTTAAAGCCACCACCTGGCAATGTTATAGCATTGGACTCTGTGCATTTCCTGAAGAAAAATATCTTGTGTATGGTCTAACAAAAGTAAGGGACATAGACTAATTCACTCATAAAACTCCATGCTTCTGGTATATTTATGGACTTTGTGCAATTTCTGACTTTGAAAACCTCCACATGATGTTGGTATACATAACTTTACCTCATGCCCAGATGAGTGCACCTTCATCGGACACTTCAACTAGGCTGAGGTGTCTGGAGGAGCCACCCAGTGGCACGTACATATGGTATAACAGAAAAAAAACGATGGAGTACCGGTGACATCTTGTGGACTTTAAGAGTCAATGCGCCTTCCAAATAAGATTAAACTGTGCACTTTTTTTCTAACAGCATTTAACCATGGTATAATTTAAACTAAACTCTCCTCTTTTATTCTAAGTTCATTTGGCCATGGTATATTTTATTTAAAAATGGCCTTTTTTACTCAAAGTGTCTTTTCTACTGGTATATTTTATTTAAAATGGCCTTTTCAATTATGCCGGTACGTTCTCAGCCCACGCAATCAGCAATGATTGGTCTCACCTGTTGCTGATTCTTTTCAATTATGCCGGTACGTTCTCAGCCCACGCAATCAGCAATGATTGGTCTCACCTGTTGCCATGGCTTTTTAAGGAACTCTGGTATATTTAATTTAAAAAGGCCTCTTTTTAGTCTAAGTGTCTATGCCTCTGGGTATATTTAATTTAAAAAGGCCTCTATTTTTTTCTAAGTGTCTATGCCTCTGGTATATTTAATTTAAAAAGGCCTCTATTTTTTTCTAAGTGTCTATGCCTCTGGTATATTTAATTTAAAAAGGCCTCTATTTTAGTCTAAGTGTCTATGCCTCTGGTATATTTAATTTAAAAAGGCCTCTATTTTAGTCTAAGTGTCTTATGCCTCTGG
>NW_027507208.1:0-73445 GCF_052324685.1 Brachyhypopomus gauderio | reverse complement strand
TTTTCTCCGATATTTTTCGATTTAAGATGTGATGCTTTTTAGGGTGTACTGAGGTTTCCCATACCCATGATTTGACAAACCAATGGTTTCCTACAGAAAAAGAACAAAGAGGGTGTGAATAGTGAAGTTAAAAAGAAGAAAAAGCAAAGATGGTGGAGACATATAGAGTCATCCTCCCTGACACAAGTAACTGACACTCAGTCCTTGAATGTCAGCTCCTCCTCCATCTCTTGCTCCTCTTCCTCTGAGGGACACTTAACCAGGTATGAAAACCGTCCCAGCCTTATGAATTGTGTAGTCACATGCACATGTGTAGTCACATGCACATTTGGTTATTATTTATTCTGTCTATGATTTTTCCCTGGAATTATTTGCCCCCAGGTCCAACAACAAACTCCCTACTGAACCCAAGAACACGGAAGGGATTGTTCCTGGTCAGAGCTCAGAATCTTTTATGATTTTGTACCTTTGCATAGTATGTTTTAGTCAAAGACACTTACTCCAAGGTTTTGTTCTCTCCATAGGGGCTGCTGATAAAGATGTGTGCTCTGTGCCCATGGATAGGTGGGTACATTATTAAAGTCATCTTCATGGCACAGTAAAGTATGGACAATCTATAATGGTTATATATTGACATTGTGGCATAAATCAAGAGAAACTGAAAAATATTAAAAACAACATTTGTATGTATGTGAACATTTTGTGCACTACACAAACTCCATATTCATCTGTCACTTTACTCTCTCTTTCAGATTGCCGGCTGTTGTGGTAGAGGGAGACTTTCGTGTGCAGAATTTGCAGCACCTGTTACCGCACATCGTCAGTAGTGAAAGGGTGACTGAGAGTGGCCAGGGTGAGGGCCAAGGACACGCCCCCACTGTTTCTGCTGGCAGAGACACAGAGATCCAACAGCTCTGGTAAAGACAGAACACGTTGTGTTTTAGCACACAACCATTACGTGATTTTGCAGTGTACACAGATGTAATGTACACAGTCTTTATCTCTGAACCAAAATAAAGGCACGTAGCAATTAAAGGAGCAATAAGTATTTTTGCAGTTCTTCTTCAAATTCTGAAATTATGTGACATTGACACCTAGTGGCCTGGAAGTTTTACTGATTATGTATTAAATCTATTCTAAACATTAATGTCCTGTTAGGTTTCCCAACATTGGGAATACATGTTATATGAACGCCACTCTGCAGTGTCTTCTGAGTCTCTCCTGCTTCTGGAGCCCCATCAGAGCTCAGTGCTCCAGCTGGACGGATCCATCCAGCTGCCAGATGCTCAGGTACCTGATCTGGAACAGAGAAGTCACATGTCTAAATGAACTGTTCAATTATGAGTGCTTAGAGAGGTGTTGTGATGCTGAGAGTTATAAACCACATTGGTCTCCCTGTTACTGTGCGTAGATGTTTTGCAGATCTACAGCAAGGCAGGCTCACTAGTCGTAGCTCTTCAAAGAAGAAGAAGCTCCTGAGAGCCCTGAATGCCTGTATTTCAGTCAGATGCCCTGCGTTTGGAGAGGACTACGAACAGGTTCGGCTAAACAACCCTCTGAGCCATTCAGAACACATCAGAACCACATGCAGTAGTCTGCAGGAACTGCACACAACCTTCTTTGTTTTCTCAACTCTGTTGCTGCTGAAGTCCAGGAGTAATGCCGTTCCGATGTACTGTCTTCCACAGGATGCTCATGAGTTCCTGATGATGTGTTTGCTTCAGCTGAAGGAGGAGGGAGAGACACTCAGGGTTTCCTCCTTCTCTTACATCTGCCCTGTGGCAAATTTTGAGTTTCACCTCAAATCTGTGCGCACCTGCAGCAGGTAATTCTGTGCTATATCACCACATCTCCTTCTTGTAAATCAACTGTTCTTAACATGTGTTTCTTCAGAGTGTGCATTGTCACAAAGTATGCACACACTTGGTATGGGATAATGTGGGTTATTTCTGTGTGAATGTTGTAACCTCTCTGTTGATTTCTGTTGTTTGAAAGCTGTGGACTGCAGAGCTCCAGAGTGGAGGACTTCAACCACCTCTCTGTTAACCTGAGCTCTACCTTGACTGACAGCCTACACAATTACTTCAAGGTCTGTCACCTCACACACCCCTACTGGACAACACTTTTTTTGCCAGTTTGTTAAGTTAGGGAGCCATCCTAACCATTGTCACTCTCAATCAAAACTTTTTTTCAGTCAACGGTTTTGGAGTTCAAATGTGAATGTGGTCAAGGCACCGAGGCATGTGAAGTGGTGGAGTTCTTCACACTCCCACGGTGAGTCTCGCATTATGTGAATTACCACAAACAATGAGTTTTAAAGCAGTCATCTCACACTCTTCCAATTCTTACATCATTTTTCCTTTTGGAACAGAGTTCTGATCCTCCACATTAAGAGGTTTGACATGCTGGGCAAGAAACTAACAAACCTAATGGACATCCCCTCAGAGCTGGACCTCTCTGTCCTCCCTGGAGTGGCTTCACTCGGGCAACCGTTAAGGTCAGCTTGTACAACGGCCTGAGCATACGCTCTCTCACCTCTGTCCACCCTTTCACAATTAGCAATGAGACGCTAACTGAATGGCTTTGTGATGTGTCCACAGTGGACCAGCATACACCCAGGACAAAGGACATGAGGAGGATAATCTGGAGAAAAGCTCTGTGCCAGAACAAGGTAAACATCAGCCATTTTCCTACAGTGATCAATTAAATTTTGGATTTACAACCTGTCTACGTTTATACGTACCTGCCATAATGATGTAGTTCTCTCAACCCATTAGTAGTAAATGAGAGCAGAGAAGGACAGGGAGAGAAAGTACAGCACGTCAGCCCACTGGTGAGGATATAGAGAGAGAGATGAAAAAGAAGATTGAAAGATGCTGAGAGAGACTGAGAAAGACAGGCTGAGAGAGATAGATAGATATGAGAGAGACCCATATCAACGATCTAAGATGCATTCTTACTTAATCATATGAAAAAACAGATGTACTTGTTGTTTGCAGGAAACTGTTCACACAGACATCTACAGACTCCACGCTGTGGTGTCTCATTTGGGTGGCAGCATGGACAGTGGTGAGCAGTCTGATAATATCCACAAACATGCAGTAGAAACTATAAAGTGACTAATGACATCTTGCTTCCCTGACAGGGCACTACATCAGCGACGTAGCTGAGGAGAAAGGAGAGTGCTGGTTAAAATTCAACGATTCAAAGGTTTCAAAAAAGACAGAGCCAGCCGTCCTTAAGAGCAGGGCAAAAACAGCCTACCTGCTTTTCTACATGCAAAGGTAGTAGCTCACCTTCTAACTCAGGTACATCTGCTGAAACACATAGAGAACTGGCTGAATTCCAGCTGCTCCTGTTTTGCTGTTGTCTCCAGTGGGGCTGGAGAGAAGAACGTGGTCCCGTGGATGGTGGACCAGGGAGAAGCAGCAGTATCCCCCTAAACCCAACTCCATGCCATGACTAAGTCAGGATACACATGTAAGCACCTACATCCTCACTTAACAAGACAGACTACACATCTGCTCAGTTCAGTTCAGGTCTATTTCTGTCTGTTCCTGTCGTCCAATCGTAGGAGATAATTCATTAAGAACGGCTTCTGCCTTTCAGATTTGGGAACATAGATACCTCTGTCCATGGGGACAGATACAAATTCCATAAGATTTTACATGTTGGCAGAAACCTAACCTTTACCCTGCCCTTACAATCAAAATTATAAGGCTAGACACAATTAGAAACTTCCTTCCTAAATTACCGCTCACACTGGTATGTGTGGTATATTACATCTTTTTATATTACTGGTAAGTTTCAAGTGAGTTATTATTTGTTCAACATTAACACTCCTCCCCCCTTGTGTGATAAGGCTACAGACTACCATTTTAAAATGATTAATGCTTAGATGGTATTTTCATTACAATTAATTAGTTAAACATGATTCAGACCAGCAGACTACAGGCAACTGCTAAATAACAAGCTGTAAAGGTGATCATCACTTCAATGCTATATCCGTTATATCTGTTAATGGGTTGCGTTTCTATGGGAATTGTGTAAATAGCCCCTTGCTTTTCTTCCAAATCTTAGTAGATAAAAGGCTTTCTAATAAAAAATGACTATTCATGAATGACGTCACTTTAGACAGCATGTAGCCTAGATGACCTGTCAACGCTTGATTTTCTCCACCATTCATGTGTTAAAGGCCAGAAAAGGCGTGACACAGGCGGACACTGCTCCCGACTCTGGCAAGTACGCAACAAAGCGGAAAGACTTCCGTTGTTTGAAGGGTGAACCGAGTGAACCAAGCGGTGTCTGTTTTGTCCGACTGATCTGAGAAGTTGGGACGTGCCGGAGTAAATACAGCTGAGCTGCTGGTGAAAGCGAGAACGTGAGAGACTCTGCTGCTGGTGCTGTCTGTGCACGAGAAGCACGCTGATAAAAAGCTAAGTGCAACCCCCTACCTTTTTAGAAGAATTTTAACCTTCTGCCATCCACCAGTCGTAGTTTTAGGGCAGTACATTTTAATTTTTCATTTTTGT
The DNA here is from genome assembly GCF_052324685.1 of Brachyhypopomus gauderio. NCBI lineage: Eukaryota > Metazoa > Chordata > Actinopteri > Gymnotiformes > Hypopomidae > Brachyhypopomus > Brachyhypopomus gauderio. Next base: position 68,913 of record NW_027507208.1, on the reverse strand, counting down.
TTTAGTTTGTTGGAGTCCGTTGCTATAAATAGCTAAGTTGCTTTCTATTAGGCTGGGTACTGCTATAGGTTTATTTCATTATTTGATTTTTGGTTGTGTGTAAGGGATTTGGATTTGTTTGGTTTGATTTATTTTGGGGTTTATAATTTGGAGGGTTTGCTGTGGTGTTAAGTAGTTTTTTTTTCCAGTGCTAGCCTATTAGGGAACATTTTGTTTGGCTAAAATATTCTATATTCTTTGGGCTCCATTTTTGTGTTGCGTCTTTGTGGGTTTGTGTGTTTCTTTGTTACAATTTCAGTTATTTTGAGTGGTGACTGCGTTTTGTTTTTGTTCTGTCCTTTGTCTGCAGCATTGCTATCCAGAACACTAAGTGGACTGTTGCGTGTCCCTCCTTGAACTGGCTGCCGAGGTTCTGGACTGGGACTGGGTGCACTTGGAGTTGATGGATTTTTTTTTTTTTTTTTTTTATATATAAAATTCTTTTGTTGAATAAATATATTGTGCAAATTCCCATCTTCTCTCTGCATTTGTCAACTTGCGACTCCCCAAGGTGTAGTGGTTGGGATTGGGCTAAGGGAAATATAAAATTTTGCCCTTTGTCGGGAAAGGCCGTGACATTAGTAGTAAATAGTTCTTGGTTCTTTTCTCTGGCTGTTTGCCTAATGTCGCTCCTCAGTCATTTTGGACTCCTCAGTTTTTACATTGTATTTGATAATTGCCAGTGTTTGCTTTGAAAGTGAGCGTGCTGGTTGTGTTCTCCAGAGATCTGCACAATGCATTTATCACACTGTTCACGCTGCTCACCATGACTCACTGGTGTGTCCTGCTGTCAGAAGTACAAAGGGTTCCAGAGCTGGACAGCATCACCTGCAGCATTTACATCGTTCTGTGGATTTGTATTCGCTCCTTCATATTCCTGAACATTGTAATTGGCATTTTTGGTAGGTTACACTACAAGTCATTAGTTGTGCTGAATGAAATATGCAGATGGTAAAGTTGTGCAAGGGCAGAAGAATTCATTCATTGTCATTTAATGAACAATATTAATAAGCCAAATCCATGTTGCATACCCACACATGAAAATACATTCGGTTCTGTAAGGAGCGAACTCTCAAGTGCAACAACGAATTGAAATGCAGGTGAGTAGTTCTTTCATGCTGTAGTTTTTTTACTTAATTTGCTCAGACAATCTTTATGCATGCAAATAGACACATTAATAGCCAAGTTTTGTTTGTTTTTTGTTCTGATTTTAGCAGATTAAGCCAGTCTCTAGTTAGTGGGTAAGTAATGGTCCCATGTAGATGGGAAGCAAAACCTGTAACATTTGTGACTGTAATATGTGCTGGAAAAACCACAAAAGGATCTAAATGCAGCGTAGTGCTTCTTTATCCTCCAGACACAATCTACTGTAGCTAGCAGCACAAGACACACACAAAACACACAGTACAAAAAGAAGCGAACACAGGGCAGCAGGGTCAGGGCAGCATGGTCCATACAGTCCAGAGTCCATTACAAATCCAGGGGTCGGGCTGAGAATGAGGTGTAAGGGAGAAGCAAAGGTCACAACAACGGTAGGCAAAAACGAGCAAGGAACGCTCACTATGCAACGTCAGAGGCAAAACTTCACAATGTAAAGTGGTAAGTGAGTAGTGTAAGAAAGGTGGAGGAGGGTGGGGACACACAGGGACAGGTGGAGGTCATTAGTATTCAGGAGATTGAACATGCATGTTTCGAGAAGTTGAGACCCTGGCGCTGTGACTTCAGAAGAGCGGGAGGCTTGTGTAGCTTCACTCCTTCCTTACAGTCACTTGTGTAGAATAAGTGAAGGGTGTGTGCAGATGTGTGTGGGCGTCTCCCTTGGGCTACAGGGCTGGCATACCATGACAAGCCCTAGTCCAAAATACAATGTACAACTTTTTGGTTACTATATAGGTATTTTTTGGTTACTGCATTTTGCTCTTTGTCCAGACTTCCTACTACACTTGAGGAGGATGAGGAGTCTATTTCCACCCAGGAGACTCCACTGTATATGAAGAAGATATTTTAGACTGGGAGACGTATGTGGAGGAGAACATCAATCAATCAATCAAATTTTATTTATATAGCGCTTTTTACAACAGTTGTTGTCACAAAGCAGCTTTACAAGTGCCGAGTCCTAGCCCCCAGTGAGCAAGCCAAAGGCGACAGTGGCAAGGAAAAACTCCCTAGTTTTTTGCATGAGGAAGAAACCTTGAGAGGATCCAAGACTCAGGGGGGGAACCCATCCTCCTCTGGCCGACACCGGTCACCATGACAACAACAACAACAATTTAGATAGAAAGAAGAGAAAGAAAAGGAAAAATATGTAATAATGTCCATCATGATGTATGCATCCGGTTAGGCAGGAGGTGGCTGGCCCAGGATGGATCGCTGGTCTCCTCATCTCATTATTCCTCAAGCAGGCGGGCAGCCATGTGGAGAAATGAAACAGGGAAAATTAGCTCTGTATGAGGACATATACAGGACAGGTGAAATTATAAACATTTCCGGAGTGTGGCAGCATCTCCGGCATTTAGTTAAATTATTACAGCCTAGCTAAAAAGGCAGAACCAGAAGGTAACATAGGCTTGGGGGCATTCTGAGACAATGGCATCCGTCCACTGCACTGTCAACAAACTTGAGTGACCACGAGCAGTGACAGGACGACAGCACCAGCGCCCCAGTCTACCATAAAACCCTTCGCCTGTGAACCCCTGGATCTGTACCTTTATCTAAGGGGGGATATTAATTATCAAACACTAAACTTAATAAGTGGGTTTTCAACCTAGACTTAAAGATTGTGACTGTGTCAGAGTCCCGGACGCATTTAGGAAGATTATTCCAAAGCTGGGGGGCCTTACAAGAAAAGGCTCTTCCCCCTGCTGTTACCTTATTAATTTTTGGAACTAATAAAAGACCAGCACCCTGTGATCTTAGTGGGCGTGGGGGTTTGTAATAGGAAATAAGTTCCTGAAGGTACTCAGGAGCAAGCCCGTGAAATGCTTTATAAGTTAATAAAAGAATTTTAAAGTCAATACGGAATTTAACTGGGAGGCAATGCAGGGCTGATAGGACTGGACTGATATGCTGAAATTTTCTAGTTCTGGTCAGAACCCTGGCTGCGGCATTTTGAACTATTTGAAGTTTATTTAGATTCCTATTTGAACATCCTGACAGTAGTGCATTGCAGTAGTCTAATCTAGAGCTAACAAAGGCGTGCACCAATTTTTCCGCATCATCCTGTGATAATGCATTTCTTAATTTAGCAATGTTACGGAGATGTAGAAAAGCTATCCTAGTAGTATTATCTATGTATTTATCAAATGATCGGTCAGAGTCGAGTATGACGCCTAGGTTTTTGGCTACTGTGCCAGGTGTAATGGGGTAGCCTGCGAGATTAAGCATTAGATCTGGAATTTTCTGTTTTGAGGCCTTAGGGCCCAGAAGGAGAACTTCTGTTTTGTCCTCATTAAGTTGGAGGAAGTTTAGAGACATCCAGCATTTAATATCTCTTACACAGGCCTCAATTTTTCTTAAACTGAGTTTGTCATCAGGTTTGGCTGATATGTAAAGTTGAGTGTCATCTGCATAGCAGTGAAAAGTGACACCATGTTTGTTTATAACTGTGCCCAGTGGTAGCATATATAATGTAAATAATAGTGGTCCTAGAATGGAGCCTTGCGGGACCCCATATTTAACTTTTGTATGTTTGGATGGAATATTATTGAGCTCTACAAACTGATAGCGATTTGTTAAGTAAGAATGAAACCATGAAAGGGCTGTGCCAGAGACTCCAACCCAGCGTTCTAACCTTTCTAGCAAGATCCTATGATCAATTGTGTCGAAAGCTGCACTAAGATCAAGAAGCACTAACAGCGATACATAACCTTGATCTGAAGCAAGGAGGAGGTCATTTGTTACTTTAACTAATGCTGTTTCAGTACTGTGATGGGGCCTAAAACCAGATTGGAACTTTTCAAATATGTGATGCCTATGCAGATATAGGCATAATTGCTGGGCAACAGCTTTTTCTATGATCTTAGATATAAATGATGTGTTTGAAATGGGTCTATAATTAGATAGTACAGTAGGATCAAGATTTGGTTTCTTAATCAGAGGTTTAATAACTGCTAATTTACATGATTTGGGCATGTGACCTATTGTAATGGATGAGTTAACTATAGTTAGAAGAGGTTCAGTTACCGCTGGTAATACCTCTTTTAATAACTTTGATGGAACCGAGTCTAGTGTGCAGGTAGCACAATTTAAGGAAGAAATTATTTTCTCTAATTCTGATTGTGGGAGTGGATGAAAAACATCAAGTTTTTCTCCCAGTATGCGAACATGCAGGTGATGCAGCTCCAGATGGAGGATGAGAAGGTGCTGTGGCCCAAGGAGCTTCTCCTACGTTACTTTGTGCTGATGAACAGACTCCAGGACATCCTGGATACCAGGATGCATCTGCAGAACCTACCAGGTAAACCTATTAGGTGGTTTACAGCACTGAAGGTGAAAGCTAGTGTTTGAGTGAGTGAATGACCTTTTTGTCTCTTGTCTTCCAGCTCAGCTGTTGCTTAACCTCCAAGATTCCAGTTACACTCCAGAGTCACTCCAGTCTCCAGTTAAAGCAGAATGAATAAAATATGCTTACATTATGTTGCATTGTGTTATCTTACTGGTCCAGTATGGTGACAAACTCCATTTACACTTAATTCACTGTATGTGGTTTATGGACTGTGTGGTGAGGGTGGCATTCAGACCACCATATGATCTGACTTACACAAATGATAATTCATGAGGATTCCTAGAAGCTGACTGCAGCCACCATCCAAGTTATTTTAAAGGCTGTTAATTCTACTAAAGATGGTCTGTTTGCCTGTTGAGTGGGCATGTGATTCTGACTTCATGTGCATCTGTCGGAATAAGTTAATTTAACATGGATTACAGAAATTAGAACCTCAAAAAAGAGCTTATGATGGCTCTAGCACTTGTATGAATACAGAAACAGACCACTGGAGAATTATCTAAAGTTTAAAAGAAAAAAAGATTTATTAGCATTGTGCTCCACACACCTTGTACCTTCTGAAGACATTTCCATGGTACCAGATCTAGACTTTTTTTAGCTTGATGGTTAAATTATTACAATAATTCATTTTTATTGTTAGATAATTAAAATAGATTTAAAATATGTAGAATTAAGTGATCATTTAGCCCTGCATGGCATCCATACTCCACCTAGTGGTAAATAACGGGATGGCCCCCAGTGAAACGTTACTGTCCTTGAGCTAAGGAAAATTAACAAAACATTTACAGTAGTTTTATTATTAGTGGTGGGAGTAGCATTAGTATTATGTTGAATGTATACCCATGATATTTTAAATAAATATAGCAGTTTTGGTCATAATTAAAATGTAAAAATAATAGGTATAAACCATTCATGTAATTCATTATCATTGTCGTGGAAATTTCTGAAATATACGAGGACTCAGGCGTGGTTAAAAGAGAAATTTATTAATAGACAAAATAAGCATGAAAGTTCAGTCTAGAACAGAAGCTGAGAGGAGAGAGAACCGTCCCCCTCCTTTATACCGTTTAGTAGGCGGGGTTCTCATCACATGTTTACAGTACATTTGGGCACACTGAGAAACAAGGCAGAATGCACAGTAGACAGTTTTTGCCTTACATGTGCATTCTCTCCTGACAGTAGTTTTCATGTTTTAGCATAAGCAGCAGCTTATAGAAACAGCTGATGGGTCCGCGGGTCAAGGCAGATAAGAGTGTTTTCTACCTCTGCACATTCCTTTAACATAGGTCATAATACACACATACACATGAGCACATGATTTCATACTGAATCACACTTCACAATTCTCTTGTAATCAGTATAACACAATTTCCATCACAATCATATACACTATATAATATAGTATATCAGTAGCGAACCGTGACCTTTAAACCTGGGCCCGCTACCCCCCCCCCCCCTCCCCCCCGAAATTATTTTTTTCCTTTCTTAATAAACTAAATAAAGAAAAACTGAGACGACAGTACAGCTTTAAAAACGCAATAAACAATAATATCTGTACTAGATAACATCTTAAGCAAAATAAGTTTCCAAACAAAATAAGGTTCACAGCTCCGTGGTTCTCGGAAGCGGAATATGTAAACAACGCGCACGAGGACGTCAAAGGGATGAATCGAAACTAGCTAGCGATGGTGCTAACGACAGCTAGCGTCGCCACAGCGGGCGGAAATTATCATACAGTTAAGCCCGCCCACTAAGAGAGAAGATATGATTGGTCAATTTTGCTGTCATTTGAAACTGGTATTGCGCTGAATTATAACTGCCAGGCCCTCTGTAAACGAACAGCGGGCATCACAGTCCTGATAGGGGGAGACACAGGCTCACAGGCTTCCACTCAACCCCTCACCTTCCAACACAGATTGAATAGACACGGGTGAATATTTTATTTGCTTATATTTTTGTAATTGTTTAGATGTCGAATGTCAAACTGTAAGTAGATAAAATAAAATTGGATAATTATATATATAATGCTTTAAGAATATTTTAGGCCCTCTGAGAGGGCGTAGAGGGCCCTGACGGTTCCCCACTGTAGTATATATAGTATATACACTCACCGGCCACGTTATTAGGCACACCTTGCTAGTGTCAGGAATGGCAATCACGCCCGTGACCGCCAGAGGGCGCCATCGCTGGAATATTGACCAGAACACCTGACTCTAATTTACTATTCACCACACCCTACTTAAGGACTCTGTTCACAAGTCGCCAGTGCGAAGTATTGCCTCTCTGAGTGTCTTTACCAAGCTGTGATCCTGTGTATTTCTCTGATTGATGTTCTGGTTTCTGATCCTTGCTCTGTGTTTTTGATCCTCCTGCCTGTTTGGCCCTTTTGTTACCTTTGTCTGCTGCTCTTAGTCTTCTCTGGTTTTTGACTCTCCCGTTTTTGTCTTGCCCTTTTGTGCTGCTGCCTGTCTACCCTTTGGGGTCGTCCCCTTTTGGGACTTCAGTTCATTGTTTTTCTATATTAAAATTCAACATCTTTACACCTGCTAATGGATCCTTCTCTACCCTCGGGTTCACCACCATTACAGCTAGTACCAGGTTGGACCCCATTTTGCATTCAGAACTGCCTTAATCCTTTGTGGCATAGATTCAACAAGGTACTGGAAACATTCCTCAGAGAGTCTGGTCCATGTTGACATGATAGCATCATGTGATTGCTACGCAGTTGCTGCAGATTTGTCGGCTGCACATCAATGATGCGAATCTCCCGTTCCACCACATCCCAAAGGTGCTCTATTGGATTGAGATCTGACTATGTAGGCCACTGGAGTACAGGGAACTCATTGTTGTGTTCAATAAATCTGTCTGAGATGAATCATGAATTATAACATGGCGAGTTATCCTGCTGGAAGTAGCCATCAGAAGAAGGGTACACTGTGATCATAAAGTCAAAGTCAAATTTATTTATATAGCACTTTTTACAACACATGTTGTCACAAAGCAGCTTTACAATCGTATGGCTCCAGATCCATAATGAGCAAGCCAAAGGCAACAGTGGCGAGGAAAAACCCACGATGATGGTGGGGATTAGGAAGTGAGGGAGAGACAGCCTCCCTCACATGCACCTGTTTTAATTAACTTTGTAATTTTATTTGTTGGCTGTAACTGTATTGCTGTTGTTGCATCTTGGCCAGGGCTCCCTTGAAAAAGAGGTTCTTAATGGGATTTTTCCCTGGTAAAATAAAGTTTAAATAAATAAATAAAAAATTAGGAAGAAAACCTTGGGAGGACCAAGACTGAAAAGGGAACCCATCCTCCATTGGGCAGCCTGTTAGCACAAGTCCGTATTTGTGGACAAAAGGTGGTTCTACATTTATGGTTCTAGTTCCCACAGTCCCTTCGGTGTAGATGTTGGGCCTCAGGTAGGAGCATCAGCACGTCCTTTTGTGGCAATGGCACATCCAACCCCGGCATCAGTACATCCACTGGCAAGTCAGACCATCTCCCAGGTGCTTGTAGGTGCTTGCATGCAATCGTCTTGGGTAGAAGCCTGCAAAAAGATAGACAATACAGACTGAATGTGTGGACATCAATTTAAACCACTATTGATTTAAACATACATAGCTCAAGTGTTGTAACGTGTGAGGAGGACTGGGTATGGATTTTGGTAGGTGAGTGTAGCAGTTGCGTGGCAGTGTTTTCCAAAAGAAACACATGATTTTCAGTTTTGAATGTTTGAATGTCTTATGTGAACAACTGTGTTTAATGTTTTGCAAAAAGTGTGTTTTAGAATTTCTAAATGAGTGTAAGGCAGAGAATGTGCTTAAGGTTTAGCACACCAGGTCAACAGATAGGCTACATGGGTTACATGCACAGGGTAACATAAGAGTGGTGGAAGATGCACACAGGTCGACTATATCCTCTGTAGGAGACGAAACCTGAAAGAGGTTAGTGATTGCAAGGTGTTACCCGGGGAGAGCGTAGCTAAACAGCATAGGATGGTGATATGTAGGATGATGTTGGAGGTGAAGAAGAGGAAGAGAGTGAGAGCGGAACCTAAGATCAGGTGGTGGAAGTTAAAGGATGAGGACTGTGGTGTAAAATTCAGGGATGAGGTGAGGCAGGTACTGGGTAATGGTGGTGGTGTTCTGGATACCTGGGATGAAACTTCAAATGCAGTGAGGGATGTGGCTAGGAAGGTACTTGACCTCAGGACAGAGGAAGATAGACAAGGAGTCGTGGCGGTGGAATGAGGAAGTTCAGGAAAGTTTGAGAGGAAAGCGGTTGGCTAAAAAGAATTGGGATTTTCAGCGAGATGAAGAAAGTAGACAGAGGTACAAGGAGATGTGTCGCAAGGCAAAGAGAGCAGTGGCAGAAGCTAAAGAGAAGGCATATAGCAAGCTGTATGAGAAGTTGGACACTAAGGAAGGGGAAAAGGATCTGTACAGATTGGCCAGACAGAGAAACTGTGATGGGCAGGATGTGCAGCAGGTTAGGATGATAAAGGATAAAGATGGAAATGTGTTGTCTGGTGAGGAGAGTGTCTTGGGAAGGTGAAAGGAGTATTTTGAGGAGCTGATGAATCAAGAGAATGAAAGGGAAAGAAGGTTAGAAGAGGTAGAGGTTGTGAATCAGGAAGTGCCTCAGGTGAGCAAGGAGGAAGTAAGGGCTGCAATTCAGAGAATGAAGTGTGGTAAGGCAGTTGGACCTGATGATATTCCAGTGGAGGCATGGAAATGTTTGGGAGAGACAGCAGTGGAGTTCTTGACCTAAGAGGAGGTTTATGGATGCAGTGGTAGAGGATATCAGAGTGGCTGGGGTGTCAGTGGAGGACACTCAGGACAGGGCCAGATGGAGGAGTTTGATCCGCTGTGGTGACCCCTGAAAGAGAATAGCCGAAAGAAGAAGTGCATTAAATTAGATCATTCATCTAGTGTGATTATTATAAACTTACGATTGTCCAAGGTTTGTGCCAGCACTGTTCAGTTTCAGTACAGCTGTGCACAGGGGGAACAACTGGCACACTGAGCTGAGAAAAATGTGCAGTTTGAAAAAGCAAAGCCACTATACGTTTGCATAGGGCAGTGTCTGCGACATGTGAACAGCATGCGTGTCTCAGCACAACAGGAGTTGAATCAGAAAGTCCAATCTGTAAGAGGGTAAGCAAAATTAGTAATGACTTTGTTTAATTCAGGGGTTCCGTATACCAGTCCTGGGGATCCTATATCACACGTTGTGTTTTACCTTTTCTAAAACCTGATTGACCTATTTAGCAAATTAAGATCAATGTGGGTGGGGCCGAGTAAAAAAAGTGTTTTAAAATGGAGAAAAAAAATGTGCATGGCATAAGAACCCCAAGAATGGAACCTGGACCCGTTTGCTTATTTTATGACAATAGATTTTGCATACAGAACATGGATAGGCTATCACTGACATTAAAATAATGCTCAAGTTATACATAATCCTGAGACATGTATATCTGTCTAACCCAGGGATGTCAAAGTCAAATACACAGAGGGCCAAAAAACCAAATTTACTACAAGCAGAGGGCCGGACTGGTTCAATGTTTATTAAAACATATTGAAATGATTGCACATAGCCTATTGAACCAAGACCTAACACAGTGTATATTATTTAATGCTTAAATGAATAAAGCAATATTTTCTTATGGATCTGTCAGTAATTTCAAGTGAAAACATTTTTCAGCAAGCAAACAGATAAAAACAAACTTCCTTCAAAGAAAACATGTCCTGTACATTAAATGAATAAAGTCAGGGGTGCAATTACTTACTTTCTGAGGTGTATGCAAACATACTATCGGAACGAACGAAAGTTGTTGACGGGGGGAGGGGGGGGGGGTGGCGAACGTAAGATGGACACAAATTAAGTATTATATCTCATCGATTTGGCGCCCCCTCTAGTGCAGCGCCCCTATGCGTCGCATACGCTGCATGCCCCCTTTTTGCGCCACTGAATAAAGTAATAAAGGTTTGAAAAGTGCTGGAATTTAGGCTAAGTACTTGAAAATGCTTGAAATTGTAACTACTTCGTTTCACAACAAATATCTGTCTGACTGAACAGGAGTGAGTTTCCCAAAACGTTCTTAGCACTAAGTACTTCTTAACCTCGTACATAAGAACGAGGTTACGAAGTACTTAGTGCTAAGAACGTTTTGGGAAACTCACCCCAGTTCTCTTGTATTGCGTTAACAAATACGAGCCTCTTGTAATTCCAGGACGAAACATGAGAGAACGTGAAGACGTTAAGATTGGGCGTTTTGAAAATAAACAACCATTAAATAATGTGAATAAAAAACGAATCATTTCGAATATATGTATAAATATTTAACTTAATTAAGTTTAATGTGCTGGTGCGCGCAAAGTTGCAAAATTCGAGAGGTGCACGACCTCACGAATCGACAGAGCGCACAGGTGAAGCCACTGCGATTACGTCATTTTCGCTGCGCGGACCCTCGCCGCTTGTGTGCGCTACAGTGACTTTGCGGGCTACCGTTGCATTGTGGGGAATGTAGTGTTTGTGCGTGCAAAACACCATCGGGTGGCTGTGTCTTGCGGGCCGGTTCTAATAGTAATTAAATATCATCCAGGGGGCCATAGATAATCAATTCACGGGCCGGATCTGGCCCGCGGGCCTTGACTTTGACATATGTGGTCTAACCTGTCAACAAACCCCTTAACTTTTGTTAGTCAAAAACAGTGAACATCTGAACTTAACGACAAACAGAGACTCCAACCCAGTCACTGAGACCCCATGTCATGCATATTTTAGTGCTTTTCCTCATTTATAATACCAGATTCAGCTCATTAACTAAGTAAAAAACTGTCATATTGGAGGAACACAAAAAAACTGCAAAGTATAGTGTTGACAGGACTGACTCTGGGGACTCTGTTTTGCCAATATATTCATTCCTAGAGCAGTGTCTCTTAATCCTACTTGTGGTAATTCACATAGCTCAACACACATAATCCACTTCACTAGTGACTTAATAAACCGTTTGTTTGATAAGCAGTTGGAGCTAGATCATGTACATTCAATACTTAGTGTGTTGAATCGTGGAATATTTAAAACTGTGTGGAGCAGTTAGGAACAGGACTGAGAAACACTGCCATAGAGTTTCAAGCTCAGCTCCAGGATACCAACAGCTCAATGTTATTCCAATTTTAGAACAATACAGTTGTATAAAATTAAAAATAATTTAATGCTAAACTGTGCAGTGTTGTGGACACAGGACTGAAATATGAAACCCCTGCTTTAGCCCTACACTTCCTCCTCCCTACTCGTAAACTGTGGTGACTCCTTCTTCATGGACCTGTAGCACAGGCTCTCACACTGACCTCCCCTGACAGACGGTGTTCTGTCGAGTTGTGCTTAGCATCGAGTTGTGCTCGTTTGCGGTTTTGCACATGCGCAGACCCACAGGCTTGTCATTTGTTTCTATTGTCATTTTGACCTATAAACATGTAAATGTTTTACATACTGGCTTTGCAAAGATGACATGAGGCAGGATTTCATGAGGCAAATTCGTGGTGGTGCCTCCACTTTTCTAGAATGTTCAGAATGGTCAGCGCAAAATTTAAGAGATTTCTTTCCATGCTCTCTACTTCACTGTAATCCATGCCTTAAAAACAAACAAAAGATAAGATATATAGCACATTATACTCAGTACTCTATATATAATAGAGATGTACTATGAAATGTACCATTTTACATCCAAATAAAATTATAAAAGTTATCCCATCTCTTCTCTCTCCCTATCCATATATAGCTATGGAGAACAGGTGGGATGAGGTATTCAACTTCCTCTCTCAGGGATCATACCCATCTGGGTATAATAACTCCCAAAAATTACATTTGAGGAGGTATGCTTCCAAATTTACTGAAAAGGGTGAGCATTTATTTGTTTAAATGTAGCCAGTGTCTTGGTAAGGTAGCTCTTTAATTATTATACGACTTTAATGAATGTTAATGAATATTCAATGCAGAAGGACAGCTTTTCTTTAAAAGTAGAAAAGCCATAAAATCCAAAGAAGAGGCAAGAAAGCTTTCAGGAATTTCACGCCTCTCCGATTGGAGGACATTCAGGCATCCTGAAAACTCGAGCTGCAGTGTGCTCCAGATTTTACTGGCTTGGCATGACCATTGATCTTGACAACTGGGTATGTGTTGAAGTGCGTTCTTGTGTGTTTTGAGCTGTTGATAAATCTGCATAAATATTAACAGTGACTTTCTTAAAGGTCTTGGAATGTGATCAGTGCCAGCGAACTGGAAAACCTTTGACTGGTGCCCAGCCATTGGAGTGTATAAAAGTAAATGTCCAGTGGTATCTCTATAATATACAACAGCTTTTAAGAAAAATGTTGAAATGTAAAATAAAACATGTATGTTTTAAATTTATAGGTATCTGCTGTCTAGGAGCTCATTGGCATTGATTGGACAGGACCGCTTCCAAAAACTGCCGATGGCTTCCAGTATATCCTGACAGCCACAGATTACTTTTCCAAATGGGTTGAAGCTTTCCCAATAAAGACAAAATCAACAGCTGAAGTGGGACGAAATATTTGCTCAATTTTATATAGACATGGTTGTCCAAATAGAATACTCTCTGATCAGGGAAGAGAATTTGTGAATGAAGTATGTCTAATTTTTTTTATAAATGAATGAATGTTTCAATTTATATAGTGCCTTTTCACGATACCCAAGGCGCTTTACAATTGTTAAGACAGCTACCTCTCAGACAACCAATCACACACCGGCGAGAAGCGGCAGCCAATTGCGCACAGCAACTTGTTTTTATTGAACAGAGAGAGACACAGACATACACTATGGGCATTTTTGCTGTTTAAGCATGGTTACATAAATGTGTCTCTAAACATACTTAATTATAGCATTTTACCCACATGTCTCATATCAAAATGTTCAGAACAATCTCAGCTCTCTTCCTAATGAGGTTACATTGACTTAGAGTATTGCATAAATAAATAATATGGTCCTAAACCTGGAAATATGAGGCATATTTTCAAAAATTTTCACATTTTATATGAAATTACACATTTACTAAAAGATCAATAATATTGTTGCTTGAAATATGTTTGCTCAAGGGTTTGCTTCACAAAAATAGTGAAACATGTAATATATATAGTAGTATACAAGTACAAAAATGTGTACACCAAACTACAAAACTCCCATCAAACTCCTGAACTACAGGCTAAATCAGCATAGCCAAAACCATATCCACTCATCTAGATTATTATATACTATACTTTCACATCTACAAAGCAAGCATATAGGCAAAAGACAAATACGAAATAATAAAAAAATAAGTAAAAATAATTTTATAAAGAATAAATTACGAATTTTGCACAGAAGCAGTTTCTAGCTAGCCAGCCAGCTAGCCAGGAGGCTAGCTAGACAGCTAGTAACACATCACGAGCCGATCTGCGATCGTCCGCTATTATAGTGAGCAATATTGCAAAATAACATTCATTTAGCCTTCGATCTGTTATACTTTTCATAAAACCCTTCAGGAAATCAACATAGGTTCATAACCGCTATGTAGTAGTAGTAAGGGCTAGTAGTAGTAGTAGTAAACTACTGAGCAAAACCGGTTTGTTTACCTCAGGCGTCAAAAAGCGGCCAAAACTTCCGCAAAGGGCGATATGTTTCCTGAGGTCGTAGGTCATCGGTCACGAGTCTCTCCTCAGGCCTACAATATGGGGGTCATCAGTAGACGCTAGCTAGCTAGATGCTACATAGAACTACAAACAGGACTACAGTACACCATCGCGAAATTCGCGACCCTATCTGTGATCGCCCGCTATTATAGTGATCGATATTGCATTTAGTCATCGATCGTTTATATTTTTCATAAATCCCTCAGGAAATCAACACAGGTTCATCAGTAGACGCTAGCTAGCCAGATGCTAGCTAGCTGCTAGCTAGCGAACTAACTACACGGGACCATCGCGAAATTCGCGACCCTATCTGTGATCGCCCGCTATTATAGTGATCAATATTGCAAAATAACATTCTATTAGTCATCGATCATCAACATACCTTCACCATCGCCATGTAGGTGAGTAGACGCTAGCTCGCTAGCTAGCGGCCGTCAAAGTGTATTTCCGTGTTTGTCCGAGGTGAAACGGATCTAATGCCGTCCTAAAACCCTCCTACATCCGTAAAGGGCGATGTGAGTGATGTCAGCGGTCATGTAATGACTGACACTTGAATCCGCCAGTCACAGCAGTCACAGGCAGGAGCAATCCCCCCCCCCCCCCCCCCCTTGTGCAAGCCATAAAAGGATTAGCCATATACGGGCGTGCTTCAACTCGGTCATGTATTGCCATCTTGTGGCCAGTCTGCTCAAGCATGAATTAACATTTTTTTGAAAACAGTTTCCAGTTTTCAAACACGTTCTAACCGTGTGCCTGCGATGTTGTATCGCTGAGATATTAATAACATTAATGTATATACTCGCACGGTGGCCATCTTTGACGCATGGGTGCGTCAGTAGACCTGGGTGTCAACCACATCAAGCCATACAGAAGAAGCCAAAATGATGACAGGCAAGTCACCACTCAAGAATCTCACAAGATCCTCAAAGAGAATGAGACCAGCACATGTTCTGATGGCCCCAACTCTTTGACCATGGGAGGAGATTTGGAAAGACTAACTGAAGACATTTACCTGCCACAGAGACCATCAGTTATCCACTTTGCCCCTAAAAAACACACTCAAGTCTGTGATGCAACAACAGAGGTAAATTGAGGCCTACATAGGTCTTGAATATATTGTTTCTTGTTTAGTGTTTATTTGATCCATTCCTTATTATTCAATGAGTCTTTATACAGACATTTTTTCAATTACACAATCATTAGAGTATGATGAGTTTGCCTTTCACAGCTTTCTGTATACCAGTCAACAGTGTATGTGACAATTACCACTGTTGACTGTTGAAGCATCCCCCAGGTTCATCAGCCATACAGGAAAGCATACAAGAAAGAGGTTGTTAATGAGTTCTGTGTTCAAGTTTGACCTGTTGGTCATTTGTTCAGCCTACCCTTGTTTATAGTTTGCATGAAAGGGATTTGGCCTGTTCAAACTATACATGTTGGCCCGTTGGCCATTTAGACCTGTTGGACGTTTGTCAGATGCACTATGTTGCCAAAAGTATGTGCATACCTCTTCTAATGAACTGATCTGGCCAGGCATGGTCATTGTATGGGAGGGAAATCTTAATTCTACATCATGCAATGGCATAGGGAATTGTGTATAGATGGCCCTGGGTTTGAAAGGCCCTGGCGTTAAACTAGGGCAAATGAGAATGGTGTTCATGTATTCACATGCTTTTGGCCATGTAACTGTAATAGTACAGGGATTAGAAAAAACAAATATCTATGCTTTGACATTCATGCTGTGCTTTCAGTTCGAATGTTGTGGGCTGCAGAAGACTGTGGTCGGGTGGAGGCAGTTGTTGGACCATATAAACTGTTTGATTCGTCTTTCCGTACACTGCATGGGACCGAGTGGCTGGCTGATGATGTAAGAGACCAAATCACTGTCAAAATGTATTACAAGAGGAAGTATAACAATCTTTAATGGTTGTTTATTTTACAATGCAGGTTATTGATGCGTACTTGCACACACTCATTGAAAAACAGCAGGTAAGTGGCAATTATATTTATGTAGCTGTGTTAGGTATTTCTTGCAACATAATTAAAATTTCAGTTGTTCTTAACAGAAAGCTGTTCACCAGCTCTGTGGCGTTATTGCAACATCGTTGTTTTCTGGACAATTCCAGAGGCTCAAAAAGGTACTTTCATCACTTTTACAGTCTAGCAGTAATGATTATCAGTAACAATAATGACAACTTTGTATTCAACACATTCTTTAGATGACGTTTCCACTGGAGGAAATCTGGATGTGCCCTGTAAACACTGGGGCTCACTGGGTTTTAGTGGTTTGTTTACCTTTCCTTATTTTTCAGAGCAGGTTTGTTTACACTACAAGTCAAATGTTTGGTCACACCTACTTTGTTTATTTTTATTATTTTTGACATAAAAAAACTGGAAAGATGCTAAAGCAATGAACGAATGCTGTGCTCTATTTATGCTCTAATAAACAAATATTAGATTCTTTGAAGTAACTGTCCTGTTCATGAAGCAGCACCTATGATGCTTTAACATCAGTCCTGAACACATTCTCACATGCAGAGACCTTGTAGAGAACTAAAGTTCTGAAATAAAGGGTGCATTTAAAATCAAGTATGTTGAGAATTAATTAATATATACAACAACCTTCCCAAATTGTCTTATAAACAAATTAAGGCATAATCCTTTAGATTAAAATGTCTTTTTTTTTGTGTTCAAACATTTGACTGGTAGTGTACATCAGTCATTATTTGCATGAATCGTACAGAGATATTCTAATTGTGCTATGATGCAGCAGAGTGTTATAATATGACGAGAGAATAACATGAATGAACTAATTTCTTTTAGATTGTCAACATGTCTGACAAGGTCCTTGTGTTGATCGATCCCCTGGCAAATGAAAGTGCACTCGAGCGCAAGCTGCTACGTAACTGGCGGTAATAACATTTTAACATTGCTATTTTACAGTGCTAATTTTGGAGCTTTTTTCTGAAAAGAACTGGTGTGATGTTAAACTGTGTTCTTCTATCATTTTTTAAAAACAATAATTAGGAACTTCTTAAGGATGACAGGCCATGGAGACCAGGAGCCTAAATGGACAGTACAAACAATACTGCACAACAAGCAGCAGGATTCCAGCAGTTGTGGGATTTTAGTGTTGAGGGTAAACCTTTTGAAAATAATGTGATGGGCATTTATAAGTAACTGATATTACTCTTACCATGTAAAATGCCACTTTGCAGTTTGCAGAAGATTATTTCCAGAGGAGAAACATCAGCGCTGTCCAGACATCCCCACAAGATGTTACCAAGGCACGACTTGAAGTAGCCTGTGCACTGCTGCAGTGTAAAGTTCAGTGGTATCAAACACTGCATGAAAGCAGTGCCATAAAGTTTTCTTTAGTCAAAACCCATATAAATCCATATTCCATCATCTGACTCAAAGGTAACGAAACTATCAATCTGTGTCCTGTACCATAAAGCTACTGCAGAGACTCTTTACTACATGATTATTTCTAGAGAATGAGTGCTACAGTTTAAAACCATACTAAAATCATTGTTTCTAGGGAATGCAGATGATTACTGTGTGGTGTGCTCCTTGCTGGAATCTGATGCAGACAAGAGCATGATTGAAATGGTAATGTATAACATAAGCATACTTTGTATTATTAGACAACTGGAGTAGTATTAGTACTAATATGTACCTAATGGCTTTTTTTGGGGGGTAGGTGCAGTGTGATTTCTGCAGTAGGTGGGCACATGTTGAATGTGCCGAATACAACAAAGAAACTAGTCTTATATGTGTGCAAAAAATGTTACTGTTGTAAAAAGTTAGTGTTGTGCTTGGTTTATATACAAGTTCTAATAAAGAAGTTCTAATAAACTGCATATCCATGTTTCCCTTGTCCATACAGTGCACACAGAGTTAGTAGCGATGTAAAAAAAAAAACAAAGATGGGTGTGACGCTGGGCGCAGGGAGACGGACGAGGCACGAGTCCAATGGTCTTCCACTAATGTTATTTTATTTAATACAAAAATAGTCCAGACAGCGCACGTATAGCTTACACACATGAACGTATAAGACTGACATAAATGACGAGCACGGGACAATGCGCGAACGCACATTAAATAGACAAACCACATAAGCGCCGAGTGTTCATGAGATGAGCCACAGGTGAGACTGATGAACACACTCAGACACAACCACACCGACGGAGATCCTGTCTACGACTAGACGTAGACAACATAAACACACGGCCAAAGGGGAGGGGCCAGGAGCTGTACCGTGACAATGGGTCTGTACTGAAAGCATGATTTGATAAGGAAAGCATTATTTGATGTAAGATATCAGCCTATCGAGATATGCTCACCATGTAAAATATTAATAAGGAAGCTATAATAGATTTTAATCCACACTTCCCTTGTCCATACAGTGCACACAGGCCTCAATTTTTCTTAAACTGAGTTTGTCATCAGGTTTGGCTGATATGTAAAGTTGAGTGTCATCTGCATAGCAGTGAAAATTGACACCATGTTTGTTTATAACTGTGCCCAATGGTAGCATATATAATGTAAATAATAGTGGTCCTAGAATGGAGCCTTGCGGGACCCCATATTTAACTTTTGTACGTTTGGATGGAATATTATTGAGCTCTACAAACTGATAGCGATTTGTTAAGTAAGAATGAAACCATGAAAGGGCTGTGCCAGAGACTCCAACCCAGCGTTCTAACCTTTCTAGCAAGATCCTATGATCAATTGTGTCGAAAGCTGCACTAAGATCAAGAAGCACTAACAGCGATGCATAAACTTGATCTGAAGCAAGGAGGAGGTCATTTGTTACTTTAACTAATGCTGTTTCAGTACTGTGATGGGGCCTAAAACCAGATTGGAACTTTTCAAATATGTGATGCCTATGCAGATATAGGCATAATTGCTGGGCAACAGCTTTTTCTATGATCTTAGATATAAATGATGTGTTTGAAATGGGTCTATAATTAGATAGTACAGTAGGATCAAGATTTGGTTTCTTAATCAGAGGTTTAATACCTGCTAATTTACATGATTTGGGCATGTGACCTATTGTAATGGATGAGTTAACTATAGTTAGAAGAGGTTCAGTTACCGCTGGTAATACCTCTTTTAATAACTTTGATGGAACCGAGTCTAGTGTGCAGGTAGCACAATTTAAGGAAGAAATTATTTTCTCTAATTCTGATTGTGGGAGTGGATGAAAAGCATCAAGTTTTTTCTCCCAGTATGCGATTTAAATCGATGTCAACCAAACCAGATGACATACCAGTTGTATTACTAATAAAAGGTTTTATATTTTGTCTAATATTCTCAATTTTATTATCAAAAAAATCTATAAATACATTACTAGTGAGGTTTACTGGAATCTGAGGTTCTGCGCCTGCTTGATTTATTGTAAGTTTGGAAATAGTATTAAAAAGAAATCTAGGATTGTTTTTATTTTTCTCTATCAGTGAGGCTAGGTATGCTGAGCGTGCTTTAGCGAGTGCCCGTTTGTAGTCAATGATGCTATCCTTCCAGGCACAGTAGAATACTTCCAACTTAGTAGATCGCCATTTCCGCTCTAATTTACGTGCTATTTGTTTTAAGTTTCTAGTTTGGTCAGTGTACCACGGAGCGAGTTTTTTAGATCTAGTCTTTTTATATTTGAGTGGAGCTACTATGTCTAGAGCTGATCTGCAGGTATTCTCTATGCAGTTGGTTAGACTGTCTAACTCTCCTGGATAGGATGGCGAGTGGGCTAGAGCAGTTAAATCAGGGAGGGCTTCAATAAACTGTGTTGCTGTTAATGAATTTATCGAGCGCTTTATACACTGCCGAGGAGACGGGCGGGTATTTATGTAAAGATGAATCTCAAATTTGACTAAATAGTGATCAGAGATAGCTACGGTTTGCGGGAGTATATTTATATTATCTACGTCAATACCCAACGTTAAGATTAAATCTAGGGTATGATTTTGATAGTGTGTGGGTCCTACAACGTTTTGTGTAATGCCAACAGAGTTATGCCTATCGAGATATGCTCACCATGTAAAATATTAATAAGGAAGCTATAATAGATTTTAATCCATACTTCCCTTGTCCATACAGTGCGCACAGAGTTAGTAGTGATGTAAAAAAATATGGGTCTGTACTGAAAGCATGATTTGATAAGGAAAGCATTATTTGATGTATGATATCAGCCTATCGAGATATGCTCACCATGTAAAATATTAATAAGGAAGCTATAATAGATTTTAATCCACGCTTCCCTTGTCCATACAGTGCGCACAGAGTTAGTAGTGATGTAACAAAAATATGGGTCTGTACTGAAAGCATGATTTGATAAGGAAAACATTATTTGATGTATGATATCAGCCTATCGAGATGTGCTCACCATGTAAAATATTAATAAGGAAGCTATAATAGATTTTAATCCACGCTTCCCTTGTCCATACAGTGCGCACAGAGTTAGTATTGATGTAAAAAAAATATGGGTCTGTACTGAAAGCATGATTTGATAAGGAAAGCATTATTTGATGTATGATATCAGCCTATCGAGATATGCTCACCATGTAAAATATTAATAAGGAAGCTATAATAGATTTTAATCCATACTTCCCTTGTCCATACAGTGCACACAGTTAGTAGTGATGTAAAAAAAATATGGGTCTGTACTGAAAGCATGATTTGATAAGGAAAGCATTATTTGATGTATGATATCAGCCTATCGAGATATGCTCACCATGTAAAATATTAATAAGGAAGCTATAATAGATTTTAATCCACGCTTCCCTTGTCCATACAGTGCGCACAGAGTTAGTAGTGATGTAAAAAAAATATGGGTGTGTACTGAAAGCATGATTTGATAAGGAAAACATTATTTGATGTATGATATCAGCCTATCGAGATGTGCTCACCATGTAAAATATTAATAAGGAAGCTATAATAGATTTTAATCCACGCTTCCCTTGTCCATACAGTGCGCACAGAGTTAGTATTGATGTAAAAAAAAATATGGGTCTGTACTGAAAGCATGATTTGATAAGGAAAGCATTATTTGATGTATGATATCAGCCTATCGAGATATGCTCACCATGTAAAATATTAATAAGGAAGCTATAATAGATTTTAATCCACACTTCCCTTGTCCATACAGTGCGCACAGAGTTAGTAGTGATGTAAAAAAAATATGGGTCTGTACTGAAAGCATGATTTGATAAGGAAAGCATTATTTGATGTATGATATCAGCCTATCGAGATATGCTCACCATGTAAAATATTAATAAGGAAGCTATAATAGATTTTAATCCACGCTTCCCTTGTCCATACAGTGCGCACAGAGTTAGTATTGATGTAAAAAAAATATATGGGTCTGTACTGAAAGCATGATTTGATAAGGAAAACACTATTTGATGTAATATATCAGCCTATCGAGATATGCTCACTGTTGTGTTGTTCAATAATGAGACCTGTTGATTACTTTAAGTCTTTTTCCTTTATTCTCCTTCGTCATCTACTCCCGCTACACTTCTTCTCTTCCCTTCACTCCTCCCCTCTAGCACCCCCTAGCGGGCTCTATAACTATACTACATTTTCCTTCCCTTGTAGGATTTTAACTTCTAGCCCAACTAAATTGAACATCTTGTGGCCTAGTAACATTTCCAACATAGAACCTCACATAATAAAACACGTTTTAAACCACCTTAACTACTAAAACAAAACCATTTCCCACATTATTTTTTTTCAATTCTACATTCTGTAGCGAGCTGGCTTCCTGATAACCCTCCCAGATCTGGTGGTAAGTTCATCTGCAAGTGCGGTTTCCGGTACTGTGACAGTCTCTTGAGGAGTCTCAGTTGGCAAGTGTTGTGACTGTAGTAAATCCTCGGGTGCCCTAATGTCTAAGTCCGGAGTCTCTGGTTCTGGGATGTTGACCTCCCCTATTATGGGTGCATGTCGGAGGTGTTTGACATTCCTCATAACTCTACTTCCATTTTCAGTGTTGACCAGCTCAAAGGAAGAGTCAGAGGTACTCCTTACTATAACATAACGCACATCTTTGTATCTTGAATCCAACTTGTTGTTCTCCAGATTTGCAATGTATACAATGTCTCCGACCTCAAAACCATGTTCTTTTGCTCCATGTTTCTTGTCAGCATACTCTTTCATTTTCTTCTTATATTCATCATGATGCTTTCTTATGTCTCTGTTCTCATTTTCTTCTTCTCCCCAATGAGGTAGTTGGTTGCGCATATCCCTCCCAAAGATGAGATAAGCTGGGGTTTCCCCAGATGCTCTGTGGGTGGTTGTACGATACGCCATCAGGATCTTTGACAGTTCGTCTGTCCAACGCTTTCCTTCACACTCACTGACTCTGAAAGCCTTCTTCAGATAGCGATGGAAGCGCTCAATCTTGCCATTACTCTTTGGATAGTAAGGGGATGCTCTGATATGTTTGATTCCACAGGTTTTCAGAAAAGAGTCAAAAAGAGTGGACACAAATTGCCTTCCATTATCAGTCACTACCTCCAGGGGGTATCCAAACCTTGCAAATATCTTCATTAGTTCTCCAGTAACTGTCTGTGAAGATATATCAGACACAACTACTGCTTCTGGGTAAGACGTATAGTAATCAATTACTGTCAGTATATGCTTATTATCTATAGGGCCTACTAGATCCACACCTAGCTTTGTCCATGGCTTTGGGGGCAACTCCAGTGGCTGAAGTGGTTGATCGTCATGCAGAGGTTGGTTCAGAATGCACGTATTACAGTGTCTAATCAATCTTTCAATGTCAATATCCATATTAGGCCAATAAAATTTGTTTCTCAAAGACTGTTTTGTCCTTACTATTCCTTGGTGTGTTTCGTGTGCAATGTTCATGGCCTGTCTTGTTTTGCTTTTGGGCAGCACAATCCTGTGGGCCCTAAGGATCAGTCCGTTGTGGGTCGACAATTCCTCTGCACATCTCTTATATGGTTGCAACTCCTCCGTCATGTTTGTTGGCCATTGTCCTGTCTCAATAATTGATATAAGTTGGTTCAGAGTATTGTCTTCTTGTGTGTCTTTTCTGATGTCCTCGAGTGTCATGGCTGGTACTTCACTTGCGAGTATGGAGAGTACCCTCTCCATGTATGTGTCAACGTACTTACTACATTCTGCGGCAGACAAGGGCAGTCTAGAGAGAGAGTCTGCTATGTTACATTTACCAACCACGTGTTCAATTTTGTATTCAAATGGATGCAGTCTCATCCCCAGTCTCTGAATTCGTGGTGGCAACATTGTTGCTTTTTCTGGATTGAACATATAGATCAGTGGCTTATGGTCTGTTTGTATGGTAAACTTGCCGCCCCATAGGTATGTTCTAAAGTGCTCTACAGCCCAAACACATCCAAGAGCCTCTCGTTCAATTTGTGAATATCGTCTTTCCGTGGCAGTTAAAGAGCGACTTGCATATGCTATTGGTTTGTTTTGTCCAGTGGACTGTTTTTGAAGTAGAACAGCTCCTAATCCTATTGGACTGGCATCAGCAATTACAGTGGTCGGTGCGTCTAACTTGAAGTAAGCTAGGCATGGTTGACTTACCAGTGCTCTTTTCATGTCTTTAAAAGACTTTTCAGTCTCTGTGGTCCACTGCCATTCTTCACCCTTTCGTGTCAGTCTCCTGAGTGGTTCGGACATGTTTGCATAATCTGGTATGAATTTCATCAAAAATCCACATGTACCTAAAAATGAACGTAGTTGTGAAATGTTCTCGGGTCTTGGTGCCTTGCTTATTGCTTCCACTTTTCTTGGATCAGGCTTTATTCCCTCTCCTGAGATCACATGACCTAGTATTTCAATCTGATTCAATCCTAACACACATTTGTCTTTGTTAAGTGTCAGTCCTCTCTCCTGAAATCTTTTGAACACTCTCCTCAGTCTTTCTTCTAGCTGTTCCTCGTCATCTGCATATAAGACCATGTCATCCATGTAACACACTACTCCCGGCATACCACTAAGCAATAAATCCATAGCCTTCTGATAAGCCTCTGGTGCTGATGATAATCCAAATGGTACCTTTTTGTACCTGTAGCAACCTCGGTGTGTAATGAATGTGGTCAGGTGTCTTGACTCTGGATCTAAGTCAATTTGCCAGAAGCCTTTCCTTGCATCCAGTTTTGCGTAGACTTTAGATCCCTGAACTGCTTGGAGAATGCTATCTACAGTCGGTACTGGGTGTCTTTCCCTAATCACCGCTTTGTTCACCTCTCTGAGGTCTGCACAGAGCCTCAACTCTACTGTATCTTTCTTTGGCGTGAGCAGTAAATTCGAAACCCACTCAGATCCTTCATTTACTTCTTCAATTATGTTCTGTTCAAGCATTTTGTCCAATTCTTGATTCACAGCTTCTTTCATGTGATATGGAATTTGTCTTAATTTCTGTGCCACAGGTGGTACAGACTTATCTACTGTTATCTTGTGTGTGTACCCCTTTACATTTCCCAATCCTTTGAATAGTTCTCCATATTCTTTAAACAGGTTCTGAAATCTTTGAGACTGTTGTACTGCACTGACTGTCTCTCTCTTGTTCAGTATGTTCAGTGTAAAGCTGGACTTCCGTCCTAACAGTGGCTCAGCATTGCCTCTGATCACATAGACATCGTCCTTCATTCTGTTTCCCTTCCAGTAAAATTCAGCTTCGAAAAATCCAATGCATGGTAATGGTGTTTTCTGTCCATATGCATAAAACTTTTTCGTTGTTAATTTCAGCTTTGTGTTTGTTTTGAAAAGTCTATTGTAAAGACTGTCAGATATAAAGTTACTACTACTTCCTGTGTCTATTACCATTCGCACTATTTGTCCATTAATCCGTATTGGTTCTTTTCCTTCAGGGTCAACAGAATAAACAAACTCGTCAGAATCGTCTGAGCTGTATTCATCGACATTTCTCAATCTCTCTGGTTTGGTCCTGCCTGACTCTGATTTTCTTTGTTTTAGATCAGTGTTTCCATAACCACTCTCTTTGTCCGTAGTCTTCTTTCTGCAAACTCGTGCATAATGACCCACTTTCTTGCAATACATGCATTTAGCTGTTCTGGCCCCACAGTCATCTGCCTTGTGGTTAGTCAATCCACATCTGTAACATACATTGTTTTCCTCATCACAATCTCCTTTCTTGACAGGGCCCTTCTTTTCAAACCATTGAGGCTGTGTGTGTCTGTCTTTGGTAAAGTTCACAGTACTATCCTTTAGTCTATTGCCGTCTGACAGCGTTTTGGCTTCTGCTTGTGCAGCTTCAAAAACTCTTGCTACTGTGAGTGTTCTCTCCAATGTAAGTCCATCCTCCTGCAACAGCTTATCACAAAGCCTTCTATTTGCACATTTCTCCACAATTTGGTCCCGTATCATGTCTGATTCTAGCCCTGCAAAGTCACACGATCTGGCCAGTTCCCGGAGTGCATTCACATATGCATCAATAGTCTCGTCCTGAGCCTGAGTTCTCTGTCTAAATTTATGCCTCTCGAGCACTACATTTCTCCGTGGTGTAAAGTATTTGTCCAGCACGGTTATTGTCTGCTGATAAGTGTCCTTCGGACCTTCTAAGTTAGCAAAAATACGTTGGACGGAGGTTCCTATACAATGTAGCAAAGTAGCTCTTCTCACCTCATCCGTGCTGTGTATGGATCCACTGGCAATTTCGAAAATCTTATACGAGTCCATCCACAATTTATATTCCGTGTACAGATCTGCTACTCCCATATTCAAAGAATTTGGTGGTAATATTTGTACCATCGTATTCCCACCTGGCTGTGCTTGTCCATTAGCATTTCCCGTAGGCTCGTCCGCCATTTCGTTGTGCAGATCACGCTAACTCTGCTAGCTCACAAAATGCAATCAGGTCCTAAAGTTTCTAAAGTCGGTTCGGAACGTTAAATCCGTGTCGTTCTTCTCTTCACTTTAATGTGTCTTGATTCTTTGTTTATCCTCGTCGCCATAAATGTTGTGTTGTTCAATAATGAGACCTGTTGATTACTTTAAGTCTTTTTCCTTTATTCTCCTTCGTCATCTACTCCCGCTACACTTCTTCTCTTCCCTTCACTCCTCCCCTCTAGCACCCCCTAGCGGGCTCTATAACTATACTACACTCACCATGTAAAATATTAATAAGGAAGCTATAATAGATTTTAATCCATACTTCCCTTGTCCATACAGTGAGCACAGAGTTAGTAGTGATGTAAAAAAAATATGGGTCTGTACTGAAAGCATGATTTGATAAGGAAAGCATTATTTGATGTATGATATCAGCCTATCGAGATATGCTCACCATGTAAAATATTAATAAGGAAGCTATAATAGATTTTAATCCACGCTTCCCTTGTCCATACAGTGCGCACAGAGTTAGTATTGATGTAAAAAAAATATGGGTCTGTACTGAAAGCATGATTTGATAAGGAAATCATTATTTGATGTATGATATCAGCCTATCGAGATATGCTCACCATGTAAAATATTAATAAGCAGCACAACTCGACAGAACACCGGTCCCTATTCGACACTGAATAAAAAATATACATTTAACATTTAAAACAACTGCACAGATAGCACATTAGACAGCTACATATCTAACCCTAGATAGTAGACTGTAGACACATTAGCAATATTTTCATGCTGTTGAGCTGTGTTAGCAATTCTGACCATTATAACAGGGTGAAGATATCAAGCGTTATTTTAATGCAATGCATGCCTAGAAGTTAAGATCATTGAACAACAGCCAAGTTGCAGCTTCAACATACGAATCCACTTGTCAACAGGACAAACTAGCGCAGCTAACACTAATGTAGTTATCCTTGCTAGCATTAACTAACTAGATTATTTCATGGGCCAACCTAAAATATCAGATAAAATTTTCCTTACCTTCGTATTTGTGTATGTATGACGAGGCATACATTTTTTTGCTTTAGATCCAGGTTCTGAACCGATCGCAAATACAGGCCATCTAATGTGTATTTTTCCTATACTGAAACAAACTGCGTGCGCTACATAAGCAATGTCTTTGGTTTCATTCATGCTTTTCTCCCCCCCAGAGTTGTAAGGAAAATGCTTTATTGAGTTTGGTTTGGTTTAAAATGTTGTCATTGAGTCCAAGTGCGAATATGGGAGCGGGATAGTATCACCCCGCTTTGTGCAGTATGGTGGGGAAAAAGCCAAGTTGACAAACTGCAAACGTTTGTGACGGACGAGCAGAGTAAACGTGGCGAACTCGCACAGGCTCGATGAAGGAGAAGTAACGGAGGCGCGTAACGGCAGAGTGCATCACTTTTAAAAGTAGGTGAGTTGAAGGAGGCGGCACGGTGGTGTAGTGGTTAGCACTTTCGCCTCACAACAAGGCGGTCTGGGTTCGATTCTCGGTCTGGGCTGCTCTGTGTGGATTTTGCATAAATTTGTGAAAGATTTAGTGTCCTTTGTGCAAGGGGCGTAAGCATGAAGTTGAAAGGAAAGCAATTAGTATAAAATAAAAGGATGGTTTTGCAGTAGGTCTGGACCACGGCTTTTTTCAACTGCCGACGTTGGCACTGGAGTAACTTATTACGCTTATACTTTACCTGGCGGTCCGGCGTGTACACGGCAGCGTCAAGGTCAGATTACGAACCCCCCACTGAGTGGGCAATCGGTTCGTAGCGCAACATGCAATCCACTGACCTACGGGAAAACCTCTTCTTACTTAAAAAAAAATAAATTTATCTTTGAAAAAATATATATTGATAATAAAATGAAATAATAAATACCACAATAAGATTACTTTTTAATTTATACCATTAGTTTAATAAAGAATCAAATTTCGCCGTTTTGAAAGAAAAGATCATATATCAAACATTTGAAGATACAAGACGGAAGTTAGCATAGCAACGTCAACAAACGTTGACCGCGTAGTGAGCATGCGCACAGTGCTGTTTAGCTAATGTAAATTGGTTGTTAAAAATGTTTGTCATTTAAAAACTCATACGATTTTTTATTATTTTATTCTTCTGTGAAAACACAAATTTCTGGGTTTTTCCCCCCTGGAAAATGATTTATCAACTTTATTAACATAACTCTCCAAGATGACTAGTAGTATTGTTGGAGAATTTTATTTGTAAAAGAATGCTAAGGTATATTTTAACCACAATGCTCAAGAATGAAAGCTCATATATTCTAATCAAACAGCTTTTTATAATCCTTATAGAATTTGACTAGCCTTAAAGTATTAACCAAATTTCTTATGTTAATCACGTTATATTTTGCTCACATTGTAGTATTTGTCACAGTACGGCGGGCCCACTGCTGGTCGCCCCCGTCTACAGCGGCAGCTGTCCTGTATCGTTGCGTTGTGTGTGTCCCTCGGGTGGGCGGAGCCCGTGATCCGTCTCACCTGAGGGTCGTTTGTTTGCCTATATATGTCTTGTCTTTTGTACCAGTTGACCGCTGGTTATTATATCCTTAATTCCGATCAAAGTCACGGGTTTTTGGTTTGCGCACTTTTCTTTTAAACGTGAACGCTTCCATTTTATTTCGCTCACCCTGCCCGTCACAGTATTAATCAAATTGCTTATTATCAAGAGTGTCGGAGAAAATGATTGTCTGCTCTTTCCCATATTCTAAGTGCCTGCAGGATACAGGATGTTTAAAATAAGCTTCTGTAGGTCAGTTTGACAAGACCAGGAAGCGAAGACCTCGCTTCCACTCTTAGTAAGGAAACATCTGTATGTTTAACGTATGTAATCTCCTATGTATGGCTTTTGTGACACAACAGAGGGTAGACGGCATCCTTGCACTCTGGGACAAACTGCCAGAGAGCGACAAAGGCAGTGCTGTCTGCCCGCCACGTCACAGAAACCGACTGTCCAAAAGCAGTCTTTCCTAGACGTCTGTTGTCGCTGGGACAGAGAGTCTGAAGCGGTAGGCGAACATTCAGTAATCCAGTATCCTTCGGGCTTTTCTAGTTTGGCTTGTATCCGTGTCACTGATTTCGGTCTGTGTCTGTCTGCAGCTGCTTCCTCGGACAAGGCAGCGGGCCTGCTCAGTGGCCCAGGGTGAGCCGCCTCGTCGAGGCCATTTGCCCCGGCGCTTTGTCGCCTTCACCCTGGTGGGCAGACCATCGCCGGCGTCAGGGTGAACAGGTGGGCTGCCATCATGAGGGACTACGGCGTCAACAGGGGCGTAGTCCTGGGCAGCCCTGGCCTCGTGGCACGGACCAGAATACAGCTCTTTGAGCTGAATCAGAGGACACTGACCCAGTGGTGAGTTTACCCACCTTTAAGTCTTTTTGGTTTGAAATTGATCTCATTGACACTGTGAGCTATACAGGCTGATTACTCATAGGCTGTGTTGCATTTCTGTTACAGGTACAAAGCCAGGAAGAAGAAGCAGGAACAGGACGTTCTGTGCCTGAGCGTTGGCCAGTCCAGCACTCCCACGGTGGCCTCGGAACCCCTCCCTCCCGCGATGAGCTAGCTCCTGGAGCGTCCCACGCACGCCCACCAAGCCTATGACCAACATCAAGGCAGACGCTTCCGGACAGGCTTCCCAGCGCGTCTGAGGCCACCTTCCTCCGACGAGGCTCCAGCCATCCCTGTAACTCGGGTTATCTTGGACTGCACTGAGCTCAGGTGTCAGACACCATCATCACCACTCCTACAAAGTGAGATGTACTCCGCATACAAGTCTCACTGCACCATGAAGGGCCTAGTTGGCATCGCCCCACACGGTGCAGTGACATTTGTCTCCTCACTTTACGCTGGGTCAGTCAGTGACAAAGAGTTATTCAAACAATCAGGATTGGCCAAGTTGCTCACAGAAGAAATGGCAGTGATGATTGGCAAGGGCTTCCTAATTACTGATTGTGTTAAGTGCAAAGTCTACTGCCCACCATTTTTGTCAAAGCAAAGTCAGATGCCTGCATACCAGGTATCTGAAACGCAATCCATAGCCCGACTTGGTGTACGCGTAGAACGTGTAATAAGGAGAATCAAACAAAAGTTGTTTGATGGCATAATTTCCTTTTCCCCACACAGTAAACAATAACCAGTTATTTACAGTGGCATGCCTGTTGTCAAACTATCAAAACAAAGCACTAGTTAAGTCATGGGTTAAAATAAAGCTCTTATTTTTATTAATCAAACAATAATTAATTACATATGAATAATTTGTAACATTTACATTTGTAACTGTAAATATTTTTTTCATAAACTTTTTTCATATTTCCAGGTTCTTTACATCAAAAACACATTGTGCTGTTTAAGAAAAGCTCAAATACTGTTAAATAAGGGAACATTTGATTTAAAAAAGATTCTGTATAGAACATGTTAACATTTCAATGACTGATATTTTGTCATATATGTGTAGAAGTAAAATAAATCTGTCTTCTCACGAATTTGTCTCTGTACATTTGCATTCATATAAACACGCTCCACAAAAAAATCCTCCTTAGCCCACACCACAATCACACCAGTGAAGCCCGCTGATTAGTAACTGACATTTGAATCTGCCAGTAATACGCATGTCTTTTTTTAGTTTTGAACATCCGTACTCCATATACAGATACTTACAGTCAATGTAATTCTTCACATTAGGGCATTTAATCTCGACCAAGCCAAACTGGGGGTATTCAGTGGGGTCAAATACGACACCATCAGGGGCTGCACCAAGCCAGTGAGCATCTGGGTGGATGATGAGGCCACATGGTGTGTGATTTACATTGAGTATCCTGCAATACTCAGATGCTGCTCCGGACTCCATCTCTAGACCTCTCTTCATTTCAGCCGTCCGTCTGGTACCTCTGATGATGCGTTCAGCAAGGGACTCTGCAGAGCTATGCCCTCTGACATGGCACACCTCACGAAAACGTGACGCTGTTACTCTAGGCTTGAGCCAGAGTTGACATCTCAATTCTGTGAGCCATATCAAGTGACACCTCCAAAGACTTCAGGTGAAAGAGTTCCTGTTCAGTGCACACAAAAGCACAGGTGGGTGCATCAAGGTGGTGGTCTTTTAGAGGAAGAAGTGGGGTTGATGGCACATCAGGGTGGAGAGTGATGTGTCGTGATGGTAAAACAGGCTGCTGATATGACAGACCAATGCCTTCCTGCACCATACCAAATGCACACTGCACAGCTGGCTTGTGGGATGCCATGCCTATAGTGGTCACCATGCCCCTGTAGAGTCCACTCCTACAAATTCAAGTACAGACAATATCCCAAACTATAAGCATTTAGTTTAATATTAAATTAAAGTTTATTGTAACTATACATTTGTGATAGAGCAGCTAAACTGCACAATTGCATGTCTAATTAGAAGTAATTAAGCATCATACCTAACTCCACCTTGAGATGTTCCATTTGGCACAGGTTTTGTGATCACCATGTTGTTGATTGCTCCTGGCTTTACACCCTAATAATATGGACAAAAGTTGCTGTAATTTAATTCAGGCAGTGAATTAAATTAGATAACCTAGCCACTAGGGTGCACACACCAGTGTATTTTAGTGCCGGTCCTAAGCCTGGATAAATAGGGAGGGTTGCGTCAGGAAGGGCATCCGGTGTAAAAACTGCGCCAAATCAAATGATGCGGATCAAAAACAGAAATTCCATACCGGGTCGGTCGAGGCAGGGCATTAGCGGAAATTGGACTACTGTTGGGACGAGGAGGAGAGGGGGGAAGAGGGTTCTGAAGCTGAAGGAGAGGAGGCAGAGCAGGAAAGTGGAGGTTAGAGTTGGTACGTTGAATGTGGGCTCTATGACAGGTCAAGGGAGAGAGCTAGCTGATGCGATGGATAGGAGGAAGATAGATATACTGTGTGTACAGGAGACCAAGTGGAAGGGGAGCAAGGCCAGGAGCATTGGTGGTGGCTTCAAACTCTTCTATCATGGTGTAGACAGGAAGAGAAATGGAGTAGGGGTAATCCTGAAGGATGAATTTAGTAAGAGTGTAGTGGAGGTAAAGCGAGTAAGTGACAGGGTGATCTGTGTAAAGTTGGAGATTGATGGGGTGATGATGAATGTCATCAGTACTTATGCTCCTCAGGTAGGTTGTGATGTGGAGGAGAAAGAAGAATTCTGGAGAGAGTTAGATGAAGTTGTTTTGCAGGTTCCTAATGAAGAGAGTGGTTATTGGAGCAGATTCAAATGGACATGTTGGTGGAGGGAACAGTGATGATGAGGAGGTGTTGGGTAGATATGGTGTTAATGTAAGGAATATGGAAGGACAAATGGTGGTAGATTTTGCTAAAAGGATGGCTGTAATTAACACTTACTTTAAGATAAAGGAAGAGCACAGGGTAACATAAGAGTGGTGGAAGATGCACACAGGTCGACTATATCCTCTGTAGGAGACGAAACCTGAAAGAGGTTAGTGATTGCAAGGTGTTACCCGGGGAGAGCGTAGCTAAACAGCATAGGATGGTGATATGTAGGATGATGTTGGAGGTGAAGAAGAGGAAGAGAGTGAGAGCGGAACCTAAGATCAGGTGGTGGAAGTTAAAGGATGAGGACTGTGGTGTAAAATTCAGGGATGAGGTGAGGCAGGTACTGGGTAATGGTGGTGGTGTTCTGGATACCTGGGATGAAACTTCAAATGCAGTGAGGGATGTGGCTAGGAAGGTACTTGACCTCAGGACAGAGGAAGATAGACAAGGAGTCGTGGTGGTGGAATGAGGAAGTTCAGGAAAGTTTGAGAGGAAAGCGGTTGGCTAAAAAGAATTGGGATTTTCAGCGAGATGAAGAAAGTAGACAGAGGTACAAGGAGATGTGTCGCAAGGCAAAGAGAGCAGTGGCAGAAGCTAAAGAGAAGGCATATAGCAAGCTGTATGAGAAGTTGGACACTAAGGAAGGGGAAAAGGATCTGTACAGATTGGCCAGACAGAGAAACTGTGATGGGCAGGATGTGCAGCAGGTTAGGATGATAAAGGATAAAGATGGAAATGTGTTGTCTATTGAGGAGAGTGTCTTGGGAAGGTGAAAGGAGTATTTTGAGGAGCTGATGAATCAAGAGAATGAAAGGGAAAGAAGGTTAGAAGAGGTAGAGGTTGTGAATCAGGAAGTGCCTCAGGTGAGCAAGGAGGAAGTAAGGGCTGCAATTCAGAGAATGAAGTGTGGTAAGGCAGTTGGACCTGATGATATTCCAGTGGAGGCATGGAAATGTTTGGGAGAGACAGCAGTGGAGTTCTTGACCTAAGAGGAGGTTTATGGATGCAGTGGTAGAGGATATCAGAGTGGCTGGGGTGTCAGTGGAGGACACTCAGGACAGGGCCAGATGGAGGAGTTTGATCCGCTGTGGTGACCCCTGAAAGAGAATAGCTGAAAGAAGAAATACAATAAATTAGATCATTCATCTAGTGTGATTATTATAAACTTACGATTGTCCAAGGTTTGTGCCAGCACTGTTCAGTTTCATTTGTAACTGTAAATATTTTTTTCATAAACTTTTTTCATATTTCCAGGTTCTTTACATCAAAAACACATTGTGCTGTTTAAGAAAAGCTCAAATACTGTTAAATAAGGGAACATTTGATTTAAAAAAGATTCTGTATAGAACATTTCAATGACAGATATTTTGTCTTATATGTGTAGAAGTAAAATAAATCTGTCTTCTCACGAATTTGTCTCTGTACATCTGCATTCATATAAACACGCTCCACAAAAAAAAAATCCTCCTTAGCCCACACCACAATCACACCAGTGAAGCCCGCTGATTAGTAACTGACATTTGAATCTGCCAGTAATACGCATGTCTTTTTTTAGTTTTGAACATCCGTACTCCATATACAGATACTTACAGTCAATGTAATTCTTCACATTAGGGCATTTAATCTCGACCAAGCCAAACTGGGGGTATTCAGTGGGGTCAAATACGACACCATCAGGGGCTGCACCAAGCCAGTGAGCATCTGGGTGGATGATGAGGCCACATGGTGTGTGATTTACATTGAGTATCCTGCAATACTCAGATGCTGCTCCGGACTCCATCTCTAGACCTCTCTTCATTTCAGCCGTCCGTCTGGTACCTCTGATGATGCGTTCAGCAAGGGACTCTGCAGAGCTATGCCCTCTGACATGGCACACCTCACGAAAACGTGACGCTGTTACTCTAGGCTTGAGCCAGAGTTGACATCTCAATTCTGTGAGCCATATCAAGTGACACCTCCAAAGACTTCAGGTGAAAGAGTTCCTGTTCAGTGCACACAAAAGCACAGGTGGGTGCATCAAGGTGGTGGTCTTTTAGAGGAAGAAGTGGGGTTGATGGCACATCAGGGTGGAGAGTGATGTGTCGTGATGGTAAAACAGGCTGCTGATATGACAGACCAATGCCTTCCTGCACCATACCAAATGCACACTGCACAGCTGGCTTGTGGGATGCCATGCCTATAGTGGTCACCATGCCCCTGTAGAGTCCACTCCTACAAATTCAAGTACAGACAATATCCCAAACTATAAGCATTTAGTTTAATATTAAATTAGAATATTTAAATTAAAGTTAATTGTAACTATACATTTGTGATAGAGCAGCTAAACTGCACAATTGCATGTCTAATTAGAAGTAATTAAGCATCATACCTAACTCCACCTTGAGATGTTCCATTTGGCACAGGTTTTGTGATCACCATGTTGTTGATTGCTCCTGGCTTTACACCCTAATAATATGGACAAAAGTTGCTGTAATTTAATTCAGGCAGTGCATTAAATTAGATAACCTAGCCACTAGGGTGCACACACCAGTGTATTTTAGTGCCGGTCCTAAGCCTGGATAAATAGGGAGGGTTGCGTCAGGAAGGGCATCCGGTGTAAAAACTGCGCCAAATCAAATGATGCGGATCAAAAACAGAAATTCCATACCGGGTCGGTCGAGGCAGGGCATTAGCGGAAATTGGACTACTGTTGGGACGAGGAGGAGAGGGGGGAAGAGGGTTCTGAAGCTGAAGGAGAGGAGGCAGAGCAGGAAAGTGGAGGTTAGAGTTGGTACGTTGAATGTGGGCTCTATGACAGGTCAAGGGAGAGAGCTAGCTGATGCGATGGACAGAAGGAAGATAGATATACTGTGTGTACAGGAGACCAAGTGGAAGGGGAGCAAGGCCAGGAGCATTGGTGGTGGCTTCAAACTCGTCTATCATGGTGTAGACAGGAAGAGAAATGGAGTAGGGGTAATCCTGAAGGATGAATTTAGTAAGAGTGTAGTGGAGGTAAAGCGAGTAAGTGACAGGGTGATCTGTGTAAAGTTGGAGATCGATGGGGTGATGATGAAGGTCATCAGTACTTATGCTCCTCAGGTAGGTTGTGATGTGGAGGAGAAAGAAGAATTCTGGAGAGAGTTAGATGAAGTTGTTTTGCAGGTTCCTAATGAAGAGAGTGGTTATTGGAGCAGATTCAAATGGACATGGTGGAGGGAACAGTGATGATGAGGAGGTGTTGGGTAGATATGGTGTTAATGTAAGGAATATGGAAGGACAAATGGTGGTAGATTTTGCTAAAAGGATGGCTGTAGTTAACACTTACTTTAAGATAAAGGAAGAGCACAGGGTAACATAAGAGTGGTGGAAGATGCACACAGGTCGACTATATCCTCTGTAGGAGACGAAACCTGAAAGAGGTTAGTGATTGCAAGGTGTTACCCGGGGAGAGCGTAGCTAAACAGCATAGGATGGTGATATGTAGGATGATGTTGGAGGTGAAGAAGAGGAAGAGAGTGAGAGCGGAACCTAAGATCAGGTGGTGGAAGTTAAAGGATGAGGACTGTGGTGTAAAATTCAGGGATGAGGTGAGGCAGGTACTGGGTAATGGTGGTGGTGTTCTGGATACCTGGGATGAAACTTCAAATGCAGTGAGGGATGTGGCTAGGAAGGTACTTGACCTCAGGACAGAGGAAGATAGACAAGGAGTCGTGGTGGTGGAATGAGGAAGTTCAGGAAAGTTTGAGAGGAAAGCGGTTGGCTAAAAAGAATTGGGATTTTCAGCGAGATGAAGAAAGTAGACAGAGGTACAAGGAGATGTGTCGCAAGGCAAAGAGAGCAGTGGCAGAAGCTAAAGAGAAGGCATATAGCAAGCTGTATGAGAAGTTGGACACTAAGGAAGGGGAAAAGGATCTGTACAGATTGGCCAGACAGAGAAACTGTGATGGGCAGGATGTGCAGCAGGTTAGGATGATAAAGGATAAAGATGGAAATGTGTTGTCTGGTGAGGAGAGTGTCTTGGGAAGGTGAAAGGAGTATTTTGAGGAGCTGATGAATCAAGAGAATGAAAGGGAAAGAAGGTTAGAAGAGGTAGAGGTTGTGAATCAGGAAGTGCCTCAGGTGAGCAAGGAGGAAGTAAGGGCTGCAATTCAGAGAATGAAGTGTGGTAAGGCAGTTGGACCTGATGATATTCCAGTGGAGGCATGGAAATGTTTGGGAGAGACAGCAGTGGAGTTCTTGACCTAAGAGGAGGTTTATGGATGCAGTGGTAGAGGATATCAGAGTGGCTGGGGTGTCAGTGGAGGACACTCAGGACAGGGCCAGATGGAGGAGTTTGATCCGCTGTGGTGACCCCTGAAAGAGAATAGCCGAAAGAAGAAGTGCATTAAATTAGATCATTCATCTAGTGTGATTATTATAAACTTACGATTGTCCAAGGTTTGTGCCAGCACTGTTCAGTTTCAGTACAGCTGTGCACAGGGGGAACAACTGGCACACTGAGCTGAGAAAAATGTGCAGTTTGAAAAAGCAAAGCCACTATACGTTTGCATAGGGCAGTGTCTGCGACACGTGAACAGCATGCGTGTCTCAGCACAACAGGAGTTGAATCAGAAAGTCCAATCTGTAAGAGGGTAAGCAAAATTAGTAATGACTTTGTTTAATTCAGGGGTTCCGTATACCAGTCCTGGGGATCCTATATCACACGTTGT
This sequence comes from Brachyhypopomus gauderio, assembly GCF_052324685.1. Lineage (NCBI taxonomy): Eukaryota > Metazoa > Chordata > Actinopteri > Gymnotiformes > Hypopomidae > Brachyhypopomus > Brachyhypopomus gauderio. The sequence continues at coordinate 31,797 of NW_027507208.1, read as the reverse complement.
GTTTTACCTTTTCTAAAACCTGATTGACCTATTTAGTAAAACCTGATTGACCTATTTAGCAAATTAAGATCAATGTGGGTGGGGCTGAGTAAAAAAAGTGTTTTAAAATGGAGAAAAAAAATGTGCATGGCATAAGAACCCCAAGAATGGAACCTGGACCCGTTTGCTTATTTTATGACAATAGATTTTGCATACAGAACATGGATAGGCTATCACTGACATTAAAATAATGCTCAAGTTATACATAATCCTGAGACATGTATCTGTCTAACCTGTCAACAAACCCCTTAACTTTTGTTAGTCAAAAACAGTGAACATCTGAACTTAACGACAAACAGAGACTCCAACCCAGTCACTGAGACCCCATGTCATGCATATTTTAGTGCTTTTCCTCATTTATAATACCAGATTCAGCTCATTAACTAAGTAAAAAACTGTCATATTGGAGGAACACAAAAAAACTGCAAAGTATAGTGTTGACAGGACTGACTCTGGGGACTCTGTTTTGCCAATATATTCATTCCTAGAGCAGTGTCTCTTAATCCTACTTGTGGTAATTCACATAGCTCAACACACATAATCCACTTCACTAATGACTTAATAAACCGTTTGTTTGATAAGCAGTTGGAGCTAGATCATGCACATTCAATACTTAGTGTGTTGAATCGTGGAATATTTAAAACTGTGTGGAGCAGTTCGGAACAGGACTGAGAAACATTGCCATAGAGTTTCAAGCTCAGCTCCAGGATACCAACAGCTCAATGTTATTCCAATTTTAGAACAATACAGTTGTATAAAATTAAAAATAATTTAATGCTAAACTGTGCAGTGTTGTGGACACAGGACTGAAATATGAAACCCCTGCTTTAGCCCTACACTTCCTCCTCCCTACTCGTAAACTGTGTGGTGACTCCTTCTTCATGGACCTGTAGCACAGGCTCTCACACTGACCTCGCCTGACAGCCGGTGTTCTGTCGAGTTGTGCTTAGCATCGAGTTGTGCTCGTTTGCGGTTTTGCACATGCGCAGACCCACAGGCTTGTCATTTGTTTCTATTGTCATTTTGACCTATAAACATGTAAATGTTTTACATACTGGCTTTGCAAAGATGACATGAGGCAGGATTTCATGAGGCAAATTCATGGTGGTGCCTCCACTTTTCTAGAAAGTTCAGAATGGTCAGCGCAAAATTTAAGAGATTTCTTTCCATGCTCTCTACTTCACTGTAATCCATGCCTTAAAAACAAACAAAAGATAAGATATATAGCACATTATACTCAGTACTCTATATATAATAGAGATGTACTATGAAATGTACCATTTTACATCCAAATAAAATTATAAAAGTTATCCCATCTCTTCTCTCTCCCTATCCATATATAGCTATGGAGAACAGGTGGGATGAGGTATTCAACTTCCTCTCTCAGGGATCATACCCATCTGGGTATAATAACTCCCAAAAATTACATTTGAGGAGGTATGCTTCCAAATTTACTGAAAAGGGTGAGCATTTATTTGTTTAAATGTAGCCAGTGTCTTGGTAAGGTAGCTCTTTAATTATTATACGACTTTAATGAATGTTAATGAATATTCAATGCAGAAGGACAGCTTTTCTTTAAAAGTAGAAAAGCCATAAAATCCAAAGAAGAGGCAAGAAAGCTTTCAGGAATTTCACGCCTCTCCGATTGGAGGACATTCAGGCATCCTGAAAACTCGAGCTGCAGTGTGCTCCAGATTTTACTGGCTTGGCATGACCATTGATCTTGACAACTGGGTATGTGTTGAAGTGCGTTCTTGTGTGTTTTGAGCTGTTGATAAATCTGCATATCTGTTATAAATGAATGAATGAATGAATGAATGAATGTTTCAATTTATATAGTGCCTTTTCACGATACCCAAGGCGCTTTACAATTGTTAAGACAGCTACCTCTCAGACAACCAATCACACACCGGCGAGAAGCGGCAGCCAATTGCGCACAGCAACTTGTTTTTATTGAACAGAGAGAGACACAGACACACACTATGGGCATTTTTGCTGTTTAAGCATGGTTACATAAATGTGTCTCTAAACATACTTAATTATAGCATTTTACCCACATGTCTCATATCAAAATGTTCAGAACAATCTCAGTTCTCTTCCTAATGAGGTTACATTGACTTAGAGTATTGCATAAATAAATAATATGGTCCTAAACCTGGAAATATGAGGCATATTTTCAAAAATTCTTTCATATTTTATATGAAATTACACATTTACTAAAAGATCAATAATATTGTTGCTTGAAATATGTTTGCTCAAGGGTTTGCTTCACAAAAATAGTGAAACGTAATATATATAGTAGTATACAAGTATAAATTAGTGTACAAAAATGTGTACACCAAACTACGAAACTCCCATCAAACTCCTGAACTACAGGCTAAATCAGCTTAGCCAAAACCATATCCACTCATCTAGATTATTATATACTATACTTTCACATCTACAAAGCAAGCATATAGGCAAAAGACAAATACGAAATAATAAAAAAATAAGTAAAAATAATTTTATAAAGAATAAATTACGAATTGTGCACAGAAGCAGTTTCTAGCTAGACAGCTAGTAACACATCGCGAGCCGATCTGCGATCGTCCGCTATTATAGTGAGCAATATTGCAAAATAACATTCATTTAGCCTTCGATCTGTTATACTTTTCATAAAACCCTTCAGGAAATCAACATAGGTTCATAACCGCTATGTAGTAGTAGTAAGGGCTAGTAGTAGTAGTAGTAAACTACTGAGCAAAACCGGTGTGTTTACCTCAGGCGTCAAAAAGCGGCCAAAACTTCCGCAAAGGGCGATATGTTTCCTGAGGTCGTAGGTCATCGGGTCATCGGTCACGAGTCTCTCCTCAGGCCTACAATATGGGGTCATCAGTAGACGCTAGCTAGCTAGATGCTACATAGAACTACAAACAGGACTACAGTACACCATCGCGAAATTCGCGACCCTATCTGTGATCGCCCGCTATTATAGTGATCGATATTGCATTTAGTCATCGATCGTTTATATTTTTCATAAACCCCTCAGGAAATCAACACAGGTTCATCAGTAGACGCTAGCTAGCCAGATGCTAGCTAGCTGCTAGCTAGCGAACTAACTACACGGGACCATCGCGAAATTCGCGACCCTATCTGTGATCGCCCGCTATTATAGTGATCAATATTGCAAAATAACATTCATTTAGTCATCGATCATCAACATACCTTCACCATCGCTATGTAGATAAGTAGACGCTAGCTCGCTAGCTAGCGGCCGTCAAAGTCTGTATTTCCGTGTTTGTCCGAGGTGAAACGGATCTAATGCCGTCCTAAAACCCTCCTACATCCGTAAAGGGCGATGTGAGTGATGTCAGCGGTCATGTAATGACTGACACTTGAATCCGCCAGTCACAGCAGTCACAGGCAGGAGCAATAACCCCCCCCCCCCCCCCCCCCCCTTGTGCAAGCCATAAAAGGATTAGCCATATACGGGCGTGCTTCAACTCGGTCATGTATTGCCATCTTGTGGCCAGTCTGCTCAAGCATGAATTAAGATTTTTTTTAAAACAGTTTCCAGTTTTCAAAAACGTTCGAACCGTGTGTCTGCGATGTTGTATCGCTGAGATATTAATAACATTAATGTATATACTCGCACGGTGGCCATCTTTGATGCATGGGTGCGTCAGTAGACCTGGGTGTCAACCACATCAAGCCATACCACTCAAACCACTCAAGAATCTCACAAGATCCTCAAAGAGAATGAGACCAGCACATGTTCTGATGGCCCCAACTCTTTGACCATGGGAGGAGATTTGGAAAGACTAACTGAAGACCTTTACCTGCCACAGAGACCATCAGTTATCCACTTTGCCCCTAAAAAACACACTCAAGTCTGTGATGCAACAACAGAGGTAAATTGAGGCCTACATAGGTCTTGAATATATTGTTTCTTGTTTAGTGTTTATTTGATCCATTCCTTATTATTCAATGAGTCTTTATACAGACATTTTTTCAATTATACAATCATTAGAGTATGATGAGTTTGCCTTTCACAGCTTTCTGTATACCAGTCAACAGTGTATGTGACAATAACCACTGTTGACTGTTGAAGCATCCCCCAGGTTCATCAGCCATACAGGAAAGCATACAAGAAAGAGGTTGTTAATGAGTTCTGTGTTCAAGTTTGACCTGTTGGTCATTTGTTCAGCCTACCCTTGTTTATAGTTTGCATGAAAGGGATTTGGCCTGTTCAAACTATACATGTTGGCCCGTTGGCCATTTTGACCTGTTGGACGTTTGTCAGATGCACTATGTTGCCAAAAGTATGTGCATACCTCTTCTAATGAACTGATCTGGCCAGGCATGGTCATTGTATGGGAGGGAAATCTTAATTCTACATCATGCAATGGCATAGGGAATTGTGTATAGATGGCCCTGGGTTTGAAAGGCCCTGGCGTTAAACTAGGGCAAATGAGAATGGTGTTCATGTATTCACATGCTTTTGGCCATGTAACTGTAATAGTACAGGGATTAGAAAAAACAAATATCTATGCTTTGACATTCATGCTGTGCTTTCAGTTGGAATGTTGTGGGCTGCAGAAGACTGTGGTCGGGTGGAGGCAGTTGTTGGACCATATAAACTGTTTGATTCGTCTTTCCGTACACTGCATGGGACCGAGTGGCTGGCTGATGATGTAAGAGACTAAATCACTGTCAAAATGTATTACAAGAGGAAGTATAACATTCTTTAATGGTTGTTTATTTTACAATGCAGGTTATTGATGCGTACTTGCACACACTCATTGAAAAACAGCAGGTAAGTGGCAATTATATTTATGTAGCTGTGTTAGGTATTTCTTGCAACATAATTAAAATTTCAGTTGTTCTTAATAGAAAGCTGTTCACCAGCTCTGTGCCGTTATTGCAACATCGTTGTTTTCTGGACAATTCCAGAGGCTCAGAAAGGTACTTTCATCACATTTACAGTCTAGCAGTAATGATTATCAGTAACAATAATGACAACTTTGTATTCAACACATTCTTTAGATGACGTTTCCACTGGAGGAAATCTGGATGTGCCCTGTAAACACTGGGGCTCACTGGGTTTTAGTGGTTTGTTTACCTTTCCTTATTTTTCAGAGCAGGTTTGTTTACACTACAAGTCAAATGTTTGGTCACACCTACTTTGTTTATTTTTATTATTTTTGACATAAAAAAAAACTGGAAAGATGCTAAAGCAATGAACGAATGCTGTGCTCTATTTATGCTCTAATAAACAAATATTAGATTCTTTGAAGTAACTGTCCTGTTCATGAAGCAGCACCTATGATGCTTTAACATCAGTCCTGAACACATTCTCACATGCAGAGACCTTGTAGAGAACTAAAGTTCTGAAATAAAGGGTGCATTTAAAATGAAGTATGTTGAGAATTAATTAATATATACAACCTTCCCAAATTGTCTTATAAACAAATTAAGGCATAATCCTTTAGATTAAAATGCCTTTTTTTGTGTTCAAACATTTGACTGGTAGTGTACATCAGTCATTATTTGCATGAATCGTACAGAGATATTCTAATTGTGCTATGATGCAGCAGAATGTTATAATATGACGAGAGAATAACATGAATGAACTCATTTCTTTTAGATTGTCAACATGTCTGACAAGGTCCTTGTGTTGATCCCCTGGCAAATGAAAGTGCACTCGAGCGCAAGCTGCTACGTAACTGGCGGTAATAACATTTTAACATTGCTATTTTACAGTGCTAATTTTGGAGCTTTTTTTTGAAAAGAACTGGTGTGATGTTAAACTGTGTTCTTCTATCATTTTTTAAAAACAATAATTAGGAACTTCTTAAGGATGACAGGCCATGGAGACCAGGAGCCTAAATGGACAGTACAAACAATACTGCACAACAAGCAGCAGGATTCCAGCAGTTGTGGGATTTTAGTGTTGAGGGTAAACCTTTTGAAAATAATGTGATGGGCATTTATAAGTAACTGATATTACTCTTACCATGTAAAATGCCACTTTGCAGTTTGCAGAAGATTATTTCCAGAGGAGAAACATCAGCGCTGTCCAGACATCCCCACAAGATGTTACCAAGGCACGACTTGAAGTAGCCTGTGCACTGCTGCAGTGTAAAGGTCAGTGGTATCAAACACTGCATGAAAGCAGTGCCATAAAGTTTTCTTTAGTCAAAACCCATATAAATCCATATTCCATCATCTGACTCAAAGGTAACGAAACTATCAATCTGTGTCCTGTACCATAAAGCTACTGCAGAGACTCTTTACATGATTATTTCTAGAGAATGAGTGCTACAGTTTAAAACCATACTAAAATCATTGTTTCTAGGGAATGCAGATGATTACTGTGTGGTGTGCTCCTTGCTGGAATCTGATGCAGACAAGAGCATGATTGAAATGGTAATGTATAACATAAGCATACTTTGTATTATTAGACAACTGGAGTAGTATTAGTACTAATATGTACCTAATGGCTTTTTTTGGGGGTAGGTGTAGTGTGATTTCTGCAGTAGGTGGGCACATGTTGAATGTGCCGAATACAACAAAGACACTAGTCTTACATATGTGTGCAAAAAATGTTACTGTTGTAAAAAGTTAGTGTTGTGCTTGGTTTATATACAAGTTCTAATAAAGAAGTTCTAATAAACTGCATATCCATGTTTCCCTTGTCCATACAGTGCACACAGAGTTAGTAGCGATGTAAAAAAAAAAAAAAAAAAAGATGGGTGTGACGCTGGGCGCAGGGAGACGGACGAGGCACGAGTCCAATAGTCTTCCACAAATGTTATTTTATTTAATACAAAAATAGTCCAGACAGCGCACGTATAGCTTACACACATGAACGTATAAGACTGACATAAATGACTAACAAAGACGAGCACGGGACACTGCGCGAACGCACATTAAATAGACAAACCACATAAGCGCCGAGTGTTCACGAGATGAGCCACAGGTGAGACTGATGAACACACTCAGACACAACCACACCCACGGAGATCCTGTCTACGACTAGACGTAGACAACATAAACACACGGCTGAAAGCTGAAACACATGTACTGAAACACATGTACATAAACACATGTACTGAAAGCATGATTTGATAAGGAAAGCATTATTTGATGTATGATATCAGCCTATCGAGATATGCTCACCATGTAAAATATTAATAAGGAAGCTATAATAGATTTTAATCCACGCTTCCCTTGTCCATACTGTCAGGGTTGGACCCAGGACCGTTCCTCCGGTCGCCACAAGGAGGAGCCCGCGAGCTAGACCTGGGGGCAATCAGGCACAATAGGCTGCAGGTGTTTGCAGCCTACTTAAGGTGAGCAACTTCAGCAGTCCTTTGCTGAAGTTGTTAGTTGTATTCACGCTCGCAGCCTAATTAACCTAATTAGTCCCTAAATGCACATGTAATGTAATGAAAACCAAAGGAATGATTGTTGAATGTTGGTTCAGGCCTAAAGAGCTTGTTCTTATCAAATTTAGATAACACTACACTAATCAATATTTTTTTTCCTTAGGTGACAATTCCACATCCTGTCAGTTGAGATCCAATAATTCAGAGACAGTTGACAAAATGTATTTCCCAACCTGGGAATAAGGGTAGTGCGCTGTCCACACCAATCTGTGGTGGGGAGTTTGACATCTTCAATGGGACTGTGTGTCTACTGGAGAAGAAAAAGACCAGGAGCAAGAAACGGCAGTTCTTTACCCAGATTTTCCGAGGCAGTTCGCTTAAAGCCTGGAAGAGAGAACGGACCAAGATGTTTGCATCTGGTGATGGTCCTGATGGAGGTTCTGTGGGTGCTGTTAAGAAGCAGAATGAGGAGGAAAGACAGGTTGCTGCTGAGCCCACAACCATCACTCTCAGTCCACTTTCAGTTACAAGCTGCACGTCAACATCCGTTACATGTGATGTGGTATCGGACGAGTCCACCACTGCATTTGAGCCTGAAAGGCAGGATCAGCTGTTTGTACGTGTCTTTCTCCTTTGAGGGTCATGATATCAGCTACCCAGCCAAACCTTTCCTGCTGGAAAAAAATACAGGGGCCTTTTGGACAGGAACCCTAGAAAACGTTAACCGGGTGAGTGACAAGATGCTGCATATTAATAACAACCCAGATCATCAATGACCTCAAGAACAGGGTAGATAATTAATTTACATTTATGTTTTATAGTATGGTTCATTTATTTAGTATGTCAGGGTTAGTTTTTTATTTAGTAAAAAATAAATTAAATAAAAACAATACCACAACTTAGTCAAGGGATCCATTTGAGAGACCAAACTTCCCAATCAGTGTGGCCAAGGGACTCTGTAAACATTGTTCTGTAGGAGTGAATAGAGCTGGAAAAATTGCTGTATGTCTCATTATCCCATGAGCAACGCACACATGAATCATCTTTTATTTATATGATGCTTGCTTGTTCTAGGTATTTCCAGGTCTTAAAGGGAACGCCGGCTGATAACATATGTAAGCCTTAATATCGTGTAATTACTCTAAATTATTAAGACACGTTGTAAAAATTCACAAAAAGTAGCAGATTTATTAGATTTTCTGTAAAATCGCTCTGCACGTAGGTCTCCATTTTTATAACTGCTGACGGGCACAGCAGGTAGTGACGTCAAATGGTTGCAGTGACTGGCCTTCGCGCTTGAGCACAGCTAGCTAGACCTGGCTACTGTTCAGCCTTTTCAGCTTGAGCCAGAACGCAACATTTCTGACATCAGCGGCTACAACACCCACCAAGTGAGTGACAGAGAGAATCCAGCGCATGTTTATGTTCACGTTTCTTCGTGCGGTTCTCGCTCCACATTCTGGGGCTTTTGGACTTTCTGTGTGGGAAAACTGTGGGCACTGCATTGTGTTTTAGTCTATGTTTAAAACCAACAGCACCCGTCAACTCTCACCAGTCGGGCTCTACTGAATGACTCAAACGCATCGGGACTGAAGAGAGCAGAGCCGCGGGTCTTTTGGTAGCTGTGTTCGTCCACACGCTGCTTCCCAAATTTTTCTCCTCTTTTTATCTTTGGGAAAACTGTGAAGACTAATATCAGTCTTCCCACTGCCTTTCGACTGGAAATAACATCCAACGGCAACACAGTGTGGCATGGTTTTTTTTTTAAGGTAGCTCAGCTAACTAACATTAACTCCTTCCAACCGCAGTCAAGTTTAGCGCGCTGCAACCATTTGACGTCATCTACCCAGCAGGCATTGCGCGTCAGAAAACATGGCTGCGCCCATATGTCAAATATTTCGAATAAAAGTGTTGATTTGTAAATAAATTTGCTGCTTTTGTGATTTTTTTATTTATTTTTTTTTTTTTTACAACATGTCTTAATAATTTAGATTAATTACATCATATTAAGGCTTACAAGTGTTACCAGCCGGGGTTCCCTTTAACATTCTTTAATGCCCGTGTACTGCTGCAAAGTTTAGAATATACACTTATACCTCTTGAACTCTTAGGAGTTTAGTCTGTACACGCTTCAACCTCACACTGAACACAGTTAATTAACTAAATGTCAGTAGTTATGCTATAGCTATGATGATCCTGTGGAGGACCCATGCCACTGTGGAGATCTCGTCCCAACTCCTTTGATCTAATCATAGTACAGATCCTCGCCCATGCCCATCTCTTGCATTCCCTCAAACACCTATTAGTCAGCAGTTGGCAAATATAGAGTGATACATTTTTAAAGACTTTGGTAAGCTTAGGTAATTAAAGCAGTTTTTAATAAATGATGATAAGGAAAGAAGGTAATGTTAATGTCTACCTTCTCCACCTGCAGTCCTGCGTTCCTTGTGCACAGCAAACAAACTGTACTGGCTCTGCTTGCTTCAGGGATGCTGTGTGGGAAGCGGCCGCATGCACCATTCTGGCCACTAGCGAGCTTCATCCCCTGAATACTGTTGGTCTCCATGGATACTCCTCTCATTCACCTGTGTTCCAACAGCCTCATCACCACACTATATAACACTTCCAGTGTCTCCCAGTACATGTGAAGTACTGCCATCACTTCCTGGTCTGCATATCAAGTCTATGTTACATTATGAAAACATTTTGTCTGACATGACATAAAAACGGAATAATATGACATTTATCAAAATGTATGATTATGTTCATTATGTTGTAGTCTCTACATGCAGACCACCTTATTATTTTGGAGACATACACCATCAGAATGGCACTTCCAGATGTGTGTACAGCTGTGTGGAGAATTCCTTCATGGTGTGACGCATGTACAGAGGTGGCAGGAGGCAGAGGCTGCAAACTGAAAGCTTCATTATCCATGGTAAAAAGAAACACCAAGACTCAGGCCAAACGGCAGTAATAATGTAGATAGCAGCACTTTCATGAAAAGGGACATTTCAGACCTTAGTATTGCAAAAAGTATTTGTATTCACAATTATTGTATTAATGTTGAGGACATCTGATTAATATGAAAATATTGATTTCTTCAGAAATGCATTTTATGATCATATTCAGAGAGCTGCCACTGTGTACGTAATGGGGTTGAAGAAAAACATTGCCCAGATCTTGAAAAAATGACCAATAATTATAAAGAGCTAATGCTTGAGATGAGAAAATATGATTTTGTGATTGATAAAAATATCCTTAATGCTGTGATGTACACAGAGAAATGATACATTTAAGCAAAAAATTTGAAAATGTCAAAGTCCAATTTGAATCATTATAGTGGACCCATGTGGGTTGGAGTCCTGCCAAGCACTGAACGATTCGGTGAACGAATCTTTTGAACGAATATTTTTAGTGAACTGATTCTAATGATTCAGTTCATCTAAAAGAACTGCTGTGCCCATCACTAACAAATAATGTTACTGACGATCAATGGACACACAATTAATTAGAAAAACGACCACATCGTGCCGCTGCCTCTATGTACTCCATATGTGCGAGCTATAAACTGGTGCATTACGGTTGCCACCTAACGGCAGAAATAAGAACTGCAGGCAATACGCTAATCTTCAAATAAAACGAACTTTAAGACTGACAAGTAAATAACATTCGTTTGTAGACAATTATCCGTCCAATGAGTAGAGATGTCACGTTTTGTGGTTAACTCTGACAAGCATACATTACTGCTAATTTAATTCATGTGGCAGAATATTTATTTGACAGCAGTTAAATAAAACGACAAGGTATTATGGGTCATTTAGTCCAATACTCCGCAAAAGGTAATTATTTTGCTAGCGTTTGCTTTCCCCCTTTTACGTTGCTAAGTGTTTCTGCATATCGGAGTCATGGAGAAAAACATGTTTTGATATCAAGGTAAATCGCCAAGGTGAAACTCCAAACAAAATATCTAAAATCCCTCAGTCGTTTACCGACCCCCAAAGAGACAAGACACTTTTGCATTTGCTGTGGAAAAAAATCAACAAATATCTCCAAATATCTACAAATTAATATCTTCAAACAATTAATATCTCCATTTAATATCTTCAACGTATTAATATATTGAATTAATATATTTACTGAATTAATATCTCGAATTAACATATTCAACGAGTTAATATCTCGAATTAATTTGTTTAACCTGTTTAAAATGTTGTTTTCCCTGCCTTTCACTGGGCTGCGACCAGTGCTCCTTTGTGCCACTGGAGTTTCGGCCGTTGTTTGGTCTTTTCTCGTTTACAGGCGGCGGGTCCGAGATCAACAGACGGAAGTCGAAGCTGCAGCTCATACCGACACCTGCGACGGTAAATTAGGCAGCTAGCGACGAACACACCCCTATATTCGCAAGCTAGTTTGCTACATTAAACTAGCTACCTATCACTATGTTACTTAGCCTAACTAAATTGGCTACCCTTTAATGGCAAATTTAAACTAGGTTGTGTGGCGAGCAGAACTAACAAAAACCCAAAAAGAAGATGCACGACTACGCCACCTAGGGGAATTTCACCCCAAGGAATTATACTGGGGCAAATGAAAGCCTCAGCACAAACGAAAACCATTAACGAAAAGGACACAAGTTCAAGACCACTGGACCAGAGAGGTAGTTTCAATAATTTCTTTAATATAAAAATATACTTCGACCACTTTATGGATCGTATATAAAAATATATAATTTGCACAGACTCACAATGACAAGTAAAACAAGAGGGAACAGGGCTGCGGCCTTGGTAATTAAGATGAGAGCTATGAGATCACCTCTATACTGTACGCTCACCGTGACCATACTTCACACTCAATACTCTTCACTCACTACCACACCCGTGCACGAGATTCCACCACCTGGGACATCTGCCTCTGTCCGGCCTGCAGCTCCTGCCCTGCACAAACAATCAAATAATTAAACAAAACCCGGACAATAAGAAGACCAATAAGTCACAAACACAACCCAAAAAACCAAACGCTTTGCAGCGCAGTTTGGCACCAACACTATTTAAAGAAACCACGAAACAAATCACACCACAAAATCACTGCAAACGAAAAAGGGATAAAGAAATAAAAACCAGACACTCAACCAAATCAAACATGTAAAACTAAGAAGGTCGCCGCCAAACTGAGCCTAAACACGTAACAGGGAAAACAAATAGAAAACACGAAACACACGATCACTCGAACGACGTGAATCACGAACGGCCCAAACAAAACAGCAGCACTGCCGGCTACTGGAACCACGCGCAAACTTTATTTTTGGGTGAAAGTTGCTGTTGTATTCTCTCCCCTTTATGACTGGAATCCGCTGGTTGCTCCAACAGCCACGGCGAATTCTTCACAACAGCGCGATGACTAAACAAAGGAAAATGAATTAAAAACAAATCCCTTTATTAAAAGTGCCAATAATCAGCAATCCCACCTTACCTAACCAGGTTGTTCTCAAATAGCAACTGCCCACCCGTGGTAGATATCAGCACAGTAATTCTCTTGACGCGCCCACCGAACTGCGACGAAACAGCAGAGCATGTCAATTCTCCGCGCACAGCACTTACTGATAATCAGACGCCCAAAAGAAGCGCCATACCTCGACGGTATTAAGCTGGTCCAACAATGATGACTCGCCACCATTAGAGGTGCTGGAAAAACCTGATGACAGCAGGGGATCTGCCCACATAACCACACCCCTGCTATTTATAACCCCAGGATACACCTACCCCGCGACTCACACGGCTCCACCACAATTTGTAATTAGGGAGGGAATTAGTGAGATTACCCCCAAAAATCTCACTCTGCCACATTCTACCCCCACATTTAATATCGTCGCCCCGACGATAAACCCATGTAGAAACCACTAGTGCCATGGTCCAAACACGGCCAACTGTACATTTGACACAGAGCTGTGTGGCTCGTCTGCCTCACAAACCCCACCGACCGCACGCATCCTTGCAGGTCTTGCTATTAAGCAACCGATAGTCTACACACATGTGCAAACTCCCATACTTCCCCGTCACCAACACGACAGGAGAGGCACATACACTACTACTCCCTCTCACTACCCGAGACTCGAGAAGCTGATCGATATGAGCCTTTACGACGTCATACTCGGATGGAGGAATGTGTCTATACCTCTGCCACACTGGTGCCCTATCCAACAAAGGAATTTCAGGTGCTATAAGGTTGGTGCAACCCAGATCACCCATGGGCTAACAACTGAATTGTAATCCTGTAGAAGAAACTTCACTTCACTCGGTTCCTGGTCTGTCAGTGCCGATCAGTCCACAGCCTCTATTCCAGGCTGCACAGCAGTAGCTGCTACGAAGGTTCGCATTGCAGCAGTGGTGGACCTAACATCCATAACCCCAGTAGGAAGGCTAACAACCTGAACACTGCTTAAAAACCCAAGGTGTGTTTGTTCCTTCATTGACGACAGGAACATACACTGTACCCTTATCCACCGGAACTAGGCAGGAAGAGGCCGATAGCCCGGCTGGCAACCCAGCCTCAGGAGGTTCAAATAGAACAGAGCGACCAAAAGGTAACTCCGCACAAGTGCTACATCCAACTCCAGATAACCGATATATGGGATATCAAACCCATTAACAACCCGTAGTTGTAGCCAATGACAGGACTGGAGACGGTCCTGACCCCAAGGTTCAAACTGCTGCAAAAAGAAGCTCTCGGTGACGGTAGACACCATAGAACCCGTGTCCAACAGACAAGACTGAAACGCCCCCAATTACAATATCGGGGCAAGATGACATTAGCCTAGAAACAGTACCTGGCTTGGAGCCCAAAGATACCCCTTCTGAACTGTGGCTCTGCAGCTCAGTGGGCATTAGTTTTCCGACTGCTGATGGTGAGCGGACTCTGCTGCCCTTAAGGGTGGGCCCCGATTGGAGTGCAACACCCGTTCCCCATCACACTCTCTTGCAAAATGACCAGGCCGCTGGCATCGGCGACAAATGACACGCCCTTGTTGAAAGGGACGATTACGTTCTGAGGACGTCTGCAAAGAAGCAACAGTTTGAGTTAACTTATCAAGTTGAGCTTGCTGACGCTTCACCAACTCTTTCAACTCTTGCAACTCAGATGACCTTGACGCACTGGGTGAAACTGAACAGGGACTCCCCTGCACACCATACTGTAAGCCATATGCCGATGGTAGGGAGAGACAACGTCCCCTGGCACCCCCTGGCAATCCTTCCCTCTCCCATCGAATGGCCTCTCCACGCACCTCTAACAATGTGGCAGTGGGCTGCTGCCGAACAAACTGCTTCAACTCTCTACGGAGAGCACCGTCTAAAACATGTTCTACAAACTGATCCCGAAGTAAAACCTGCGCGTTTAACATTCCCTCTGGGGCCTGTTGCTTTACCGGTTCCATCAACGCCATCAATGCTAATGAGAACTCCTGTAATGTTTCCCCTTCCTGCTGTTTTCTTGAGAAAAAGGCCTGCTGTAATGTTACATAAGATTGTGAGCACTCGTAAAGATCTTTTAAAATGGTAAAAATGCTAGCTGGATCCCCCCTCTCTATATTAGAGCGGTACTTTATTTCTTCCCTTGCCTCCCCTTCCAAATGGTCAAAAATAAAGAAAGCCTGATCGGATACCGAGAGATGGCGGGCTCGCATACAAGCTTTAACTTCTTCTATCCATTCCACTATACCGATCCCAGTCTTACCATTAAAAAACGAACATTTACGATCGCGAGGGACAACCACCAAACGCTCCGTAACACTAGCACCCGTTGAAGGGGCATTACTTACACCAACAGGAACAGCTGGGGTAACTACACTAGCACCAGTTGGTACAGTAGCCCTTTCCTGGAGTAATCGCTCATTATCAGCCTTAAGCTGCATGACTAGGTCTCGAAGCTGCTGTATCTCTTCCTCCATTTTAATAGCAGGTGTGCTATAACACAAAAACAACCCAGTCAAACTACCAGTCCCTCAAACAAATGCTGCTGTTTTGTATCAAAAAAAAAAAGAGAAAAAAAAATAATCAATCCCCAAAACATACAAACTAATACACTCTACGTCTCTGGTACTCAGTGGATCCTGCCGACTACGCCAAAATGTGGCGAGCAGAACTAACAAAAACCCAAAAAGAAGATGCACGACTACGCCACCTAGGGGAATTTCACCCCAAGGAATTATACTGGGGCAAATGAAAGCCTCAGCACAAACGAAAACCATTAACGAAAAGGACACAAGTTCAAGACCACTGGACCAGAGAGGTAGTTTCAATAATTTCTTTAATATAAAAATATACTTCGACCACTTTATGGATCGTATATAAAAATATATAATTTGCACAGACTCACAATGACAAGTAAAACAAGAGGGAACAGGGCTGCGGCCTTGGTAATTAAGATGAGAGCTATGAGATCACCTCTATACTGTACGCTCACCGTGACCATACTTCACACTCAATACTCTTCACTCACTACCACACCCGTGCACGAGATTCCACCACCTGGGACATCTGCCTCTGTCCGGCCTGCAGCTCCTGCCCTGCACAAACAATCAAATAATTAAACAAAACCCGGACAATAAGAAGACCAATAAGTCACAAACACAACCCAAAAAACCAAACGCTTTGCAGCGCAGTTTGGCACCAACACTATTTAAAGAAACCACGAAACAAATCACACCACAAAATCACTGCAAACGAAAAAGGGATAAAGAAATAAAAACCAGACACTCAACCAAATCAAACATGTAAAACTAAGAAGGTCGCCGCCAAACTGAGCCTAAACACGTAACAGGGAAAACAAATAGAAAACACGAAACACACGATCACTCGAACGACGTGAATCACGAACGGCCCAAACAAAACAGCAGCACTGCCGGCTACTGGAACCACGCGCAAACTTTATTTTTGGGTGAAAGTTGCTGTTGTATTCTCTCCCCTTTATGACTGGAATCCGCTGGTTGCTCCAACAGCCACGGCGAATTCTTCACAACAGCGCGATGACTAAACAAAGGAAAATGAATTAAAAACAAATCCCTTTATTAAAAGTGCCAATAATCAGCAATCCCACCTTACCTAACCAGGTTGTTCTCAAATAGCAACTGCCCACCCGTGGTAGATATCAGCACAGTAATTCTCTTGACGCGCCCACCGAACTGCGACGAAACAGCAGAGCATGTCAATTCTCCGCGCACAGCACTTACTGATAATCAGACGCCCAAAAGAAGCGCCATACCTCGACGGTATTAAGCTGGTCCAACAATGATGACTCGCCACCATTAGAGGTGCTGGAAAAACCTGATGACAGCAGGGGATCTGCCCACATAACCACACCCCTGCTATTTATAACCCCAGGATACACCTACCCCGCGACTCACACGGCTCCACCACAATTTGTAATTAGGGAGGGAATTAGTGAGATTACCCCCAAAAATCTCACTCTGCCACAGTTGCATCAAAGTTTTTAATATTTCAGTGTTTTTTAAACATCTTCCTTAGGACATGATCGGGAGCCTTTTGCATTGGACGAAGGCATCTTTGAGACGCTCCATACCCCGATCCGAGAGGTAGTTGGCTATTATTGGTGAAATCTTTCTTAGCCAGCTTCATTCTGTTTAAATCAAATCAAATCAAATATATTTGTATAGCGCTTTTCACAACACGTTGTCACAACATGTACAGGATTTAGGGAAGTTTCTGTGCAGAACTGTAGCATGCATTGTTTATTTGCATGCTGGTCACAATAGTAAAATGCAGGTCGCACATACTTGTCTAGTCGCAAAGTAACACGTATTTGGTTTTCTCCATAGTTGAGGCTTATACAGACTCGCCAAGGATTGGACAGAGCACATAGGATGTTTGCCTTCACCTTCTCACGAATGGGTTCTTCAGCTACACAGGTTCCCTTAAGTTTTTAATGTGTATCACAGGCACAAAAATATTTTGTTACCTGAGGGTTTATAAGGGGTTTGTCCATTTCAGTGGTAAAGTTATTTTTCTGCTTGACTGCAGGTGGTGGAGGTGAAGCTCCAGCACAAGTCCATCTACAGTGGGCTGGAGAGTGAGCACTGGTGGGTGCTCAACAATGACTTTTACTGGATAGGTGCAGAGGTGAGTCATGGGAACAGGTTCACAATTTCAGTAAGAATGGACATGCTACTGTAAATGTCCCTTCAACCTAATCTTTTCCTTGTATTTGTAGCTTACCCTCCACCACTTTGCCAGCGCTAGTGCCGTGGCCTGCATCAAGGTAACAAAGAGTCTTGACTATAAGCATCTTTCACTAGCTTGTCCCATTCTGAATTACACTCATCAGCATGTCCTCTGTTAATTCAGCGGAGGGGATCCAGCATCACAGACGCCACCATCTACCTGCGCACCTGTTCAACAACAACGTCGGTGCAGAATATTTTTCTGGTTAGTGCTTCCTCCTTTCTGATTGCATTTAGAATTATTTGTGGTGAGGTTTTTAGAAAATGATATCTAAAGGCATTTTTATTGTGTGTGTTTTGTAGCAAACGGTGGTGTCCACTTGGTTTAAGGGTGTCTCCATTGGTTCGGATGACATTTTCAGGTCATCCGAATCTAGTCACACCCAGACCCTGGAGACACCGAACCCAGCTGTTTTTTCCAGCAGTCCATCCCCACCGAGAGCACCCCCTCAACGACCACCTCCAGGCTTTTAAACACCTACACATGAATTGAATTCTTATATAAATTCATAATTTCACTGTGTGGCATGCGTTTTATTTTTCTACGTAATTTAATATTTTTGCTTGCATGTGTGTTTTTCAGATGCTGAAGGTTTTCCCATAACCACATGAGGACTAGATGTTGGTCTTTTGGGACACAGAGGTAGAACATCACATGGACTGATCACCCACCTGGAGCGTTTTACATCTGCCCCTTCTCTTTCCCCCAACACTCTGTTTCATCTTTTGAGGTTTGTGTAACCCTAACTCATCTTCCAGATTTCTCATGAAAACATAAAGCTGTGTGTAGTCTTTATTCTGCTTTTCTGTCTCTTTCGTTCTGTCCATCATGTGGGTCTCCTGTGCTTCTTCCTGGATTAGAGACTACCGACAGCTGTGCAACCTGAATTTCACGCAGGCTCCCAGGACAAGAGGACTACTGCAGTTTGTGGACCAGGACAGAATAATAAGCCTTGACAAGATGTGCATCAGGATGATGAGAGACTTTATGATCCACGCCAGAGAACAGAGACAAGACCAGAGGACTGAACGGCATCAAGAACCGATCGTCGGGATTATTAGAACAATCACCATCGTCAGTGTGCAAGGAACTGTGAGGAAAGCCCGAAAGAATCACCATTCGTGGACTATTCATCATCACCGTGGACAACCATCAGGATTACAGATTCGACCATTTTGGGATTTTTGGTTATCAACAGCAGATTATCAGTGCTCCTGTCATCCTCATCAGACCTCTACAACTAACTCAGAATGCTGCAGCACGACTGGTCTTCAATCTCCCTAAGTTCTCACATGTGACTCCTCTGCTACGCTCTCTTCACTGGCTTCCAGTAGCGGCACGCATCAGATATAAAACATTGATGCTTGCTTACAAAGCCAAAAATGGACTGGCCCCTCCCTACATGATGTCCATGGTCAAAAGCCAATCCGTACAGCGAACACTCAGAAACTCAAGCTTGGCTCGACTCGAAACTCCATGCTTAAAGTCTCATGGAAGACAAAGCTCCAAACTATTCTCCGTCCTGGCTCCAAGATGGTGGAACGATCTTCCATTAGCTGCTAGGACTGCAGAGTCTATTGCTATCTTCAAGCGTAGACTGAAGACCCACCTGTTTGTTGAGTTCTTACCAGAGCACTAACTCAGCTGATACCACTTGCCGTGGTTCTTTAAATGGTATGTTTGTCTGTGGTTATTTGTGCTTCTTGGCAAATGTCTAACTTGCAAAAACACTAGGTAATGACATTGACTCCTGTAGTTTAGTAGTAGTCTGACTCAATGGTATCTTGAATTCTGGCCTATTCGTACTATTTCCTAGGATGAATTCTGTGATTGAATGCAAAGCACTTTGTAAGTCGCTCTGGATAAGAGCGTCTGCTAAATGCCGTAAATGTAAATGATTTTGTAAATTGTTAGTGAAATAGTTATTATTGTTTTATAAATATTTATCAGTAATGTGATTGTGTTTTAATTGCAAAGGAGTCATACTGTCTTGTATTTTACCTTTGGTGTTACTCATGTAATCATCAGTATGCTTAGTCTGATTGTGTGGTTTGTGTGTGACTTGTGTATTAGTCTGTATAATTAGATTTTGTGTTTTTGTGTGATTTGTGTATTTAACCAGGCCACCCGAAGGGGACTGGTCCCTGCTGGATACACGCACCTATCCGGATACAAGCACCTGCCTGTGGATGTACTGATGCCAGGGTTAGACGTGCCATTGCCACAAGAGGTCGTGCGGATGCTAGTTCCTATCAGAGGCTCACCATCTACACTGAAGGGACTGTGACTACTTGGCCGGGGAACGAGAACTGTGACTACTACTGTAGAACTGTAGAACCACCCTGCGCACCACGGACTTGTGCTAACGGGCCGCCCAATGGAGGATGGGTTCCCTTTTGAGTCTTGGTCCTCCCGAGGTTTCTTCCTATTCCCCTCCATCATAGGGAGTTTTTCCTCGCCACTGTCGCCATTGGCTTGCTCATTAGGGATTTGGACCCATAAGATTGTTAATCTTGTAAAGATTGTGAAAAGCACTATACAAATAAACTTGACTTGACTTAATCATTAGTGAGTTATAGGCTAATTATGTTTTAGGTTGAATGTATCCAGTTATGATATTTGAGTGATTCACTATTTTCCCAGCTAGCAACACTAACCATGCGATACCTGAATTTAGTAAACTATAGTGAGAGAGGAATATTACACTGGAAACACACAGCCTAAATTATTACAAATAAATAAAATGTAGCTTCAAGAGAGGGGAAACAAAAGAAAGTAGAAATTGTTTCTTATAGACAGTTTGCATTGGTGCTTACTAAAATTTCCCTGGTGGAAATTTTCATTTTTTAAAATAAACATTTTAAATGACTAGCTTTTAAATAGTACAAGTGTGCTACAAATGCACAACATAAAATAAAATATAAGTACAAATGTAACGCAGGCACCTCCTCAGCTAGGAGGCAGACAAACGCTGAGGAGAGCGAGATTTATTAGAAGGAATTCCATAATCATAGTCGTAACAACAGGCAGGGGTCGTAACAGGTGAGCCATCCAGGTTTGACAAGTTGATCGGCATAATCAGACACACAAAGAGAACGAACAGGGCAATGGGGAGAACACTAAAAGGAATGAACAATGGAACAGGAACAATACTCACGAAATCAAATAACAAGGATCGCGGAGCACATTGGCAAATACCGACGGAGCAAATGAACAGAACAACCGAAAACGGGCTAGGGAGACACAGGGATATAAATACACAGAACTAGACTAGACACAGGTGAAGACAATGACAACATGGGCATGGCAGACAGAAGGAAACTATGGTAACAGACAAGCAAGGCGGGATTAACAAGCAAGGAACAACAAAGACACGAAGAGCAGGACACCGGAGTGACAGCTAGGAGAGGGGGGAGTAGCCCTACGTGACAATAAAATGTAGCTGGGAAAATTATATTACTATATTACAAGTGTGCTGTAAATGCACATCAATGCATAATACATAAACTGTAGCTGGGTAAATTATAGTAGTGTGTCGTTAACAGTGGTGAACGGGATTCTTCAAGCCACCAGATTTAATCCGTCACCATATCCAGTCACGAAAATCCATGAGAAATTTGGTGGAGACACTACACATTACTGAATTGTTTACTAAAACTATTAAGGGAAGGAGAATTGCAGGTGTTCATACACATGTTGACTCGCTAGCCAGCAGATGTGTCAATTCCAGGTTCCGAAAGTAAAAGTCCTCACCAGGATTTTACTCAAGCTTGCTAGATTTTCTAATTAGTGCAATCCAGGTAAAATTAGTGGAATCAACACAATCCAGGAAGCCTGAGCAAAATCCTGTTGAGGACTTTTACTTTCTGAACCTGGAATTGACTCCTCTGCTAGCCAGGTAAAATGAAATGAAATGTGTGCTCATTTCACATTGCACATTTCATTTCATTTTAAAATACCTGGCTAGCTAGTCAAGGTGTGTATTGAGAACACCTGCAGTTTCCCTTCCCGCCTCCAGAACGCCACTCTGCAGTGTCTACTGAGTCTCTCCTGCTTCTGGAGCCCCATCAGAGCTCAGTGCTCCAGCTGGACAGATCCATCCAGCTGCCAGATGCTCAGGTAGCCAATCAGGAACAGAGGATTCACTTGTCTAAATGAACTGTGCAAATATGATGGCTTAGGGAGGTGTTGTGATGCTGAGAGAAATAAACCACTTTGGTCTCCCTGTTACCTTGCGTAGATGTTTTGCAGATTTGCAGCAAGGCAGGCTCACTAGTCGTAGCTCTTCACAGAAGAAGAAGCTCCTGAGAGCCCTGAATGCCTGTATTTCAGTCAGATGCCCTGCGTTTGGAGAGGACTACGAACAGGTTCAGCTAAACAACCCTCTGAGCCATTTAGAACACATCAGAACCACATGCAGTAGTCTGCAGGAACTGCACACAACCTTCTTTGTTTTCTCACTCTGTTGCTGCTGAAGTCCAGGAGTAATGCCCTTCTGATGTACTGTCTTCCACAGGATGCCTATGAGTTCCTGATGATGTGTTTGCTTCAGCTGAAGGAGGAGGGAGAGACACTCAGGGTTTCCTCCTTCTCTTACATCTGCCCTGTTGCAAATTTTGAGTTTCACCTCAAATCTGTGCGCACCTGCAGCAGGTAATTCTTTGCTATATCACCACATCTCCTTCTTGTAAATCAACTGCTCTTAACATGTGTTTCTTCAGAGTGTGCATTGTCACAAAGTATGCACACACTTGGTATGGGATAATGTGGGTTATTTCTGTGTGAATGTTGTAACCTCTCTGTTGATTTCTGTTGTTTGAAAGCTGTGGACTGCAGAGCTCCAGAGTGGAGGACTTCAACCACCTCTCTGTTAACCTGAGCTCTACCTTGACTGACAGCCTACACAATTACTTCAAGGTCTGTCACCACACACACCCCTACTGGACAACACTTTTTTGCCAGTTTGTTAAGTTAGGGAGCCATCCTAACCATTGTCACTCTCAATCAAAACTTTTTTTCAGTCAACGGTTTTGGAGTTCAAATGTGAATGTCAAGCTCAAGGCACCGAGGCATGTGAAGTGGTGGAGTTCTTCACACTCCCACGGTGAGTCTCGCATTATGTGAATTACCACAAACAATGAGTTTTAAAGCAGTCATCTCACACTCTTCCAGTTCTTACATCATTTTTCCTTTTGGAACAGAGTTCTGATCCACTCCCATCAGACCCTCCCATCAGACACTTCCATCAGACACTTCCTTACGTAACAGAAGTGGCTTTATCCAAGTTAGATGTCGTGCTGTTGACACCTGATTAAAAAATCTTCATCGTATAGAAATCTGGCAAATCTGTTTTGTGTGTGTGTGTGTGTGTGTGTGTGTGTGTGTGTGTTTTGTTTTTGCTTGTTTTTTGTTAATGACAATTGGATGGATTTTATTCCTCTCTCTACAGCTACAATTTGAATCTGAATTTTGTATATTTATTTAATGAAAATGCAGTTTTACTTTTTCTGTCAAGTTGTAATTTGATCAAATTAAATTTGTACTCCATGACTTGAATTTCTATGCATGTTTTGGAAACATATATCCTTTATAATGTTGTCAAACTACATTCAGTGTAAATGCAGGAAAGGCAATCTATAGATTCAGTCAGGCAATCAGCTGTGAAGAAACAGTTTATAAGCAATCAGGAAATATTTTAGGACAACCTGAAATATTGTTGGACAGTTATAAATTAGAGGGGACTTTAAAATGCAAAAAGAGTATCTGATACTGTACATGTGAAATATAATTGAACCGCACTTTTCATAAAAGCTCAAAGCCCTGCAAGGTGCCCAAGCTGTGTGTGTAATTGTGCAGATTTCTTTCACTAATCAGTATCTTACATTCTAGTATTTGGATTTTTCTAGTATAATAATGTATAAGATGAATCACTAAACCTTAGCACTAAAGGGTGAAGGGATTTCATGATCCATGAACCATGACCATGAACTTGGTCGTCCCCTGCGGAGTATATTGCAGAGTCACTGAAAGGTTGCAAAGGAAAGATTGGGCAAACAAAAACAAAAAAACACACAAAACCCTCACAACATCGGGCATCATCATGACAGTCAAGAGATGATTTAGCCCCAAAACCTCATCTAGATGAGATTCTTAACCCAACTGTGGGCCGCGAACGCCACCTTGAGGGCCTCAAAAGAACAACAGTTTTAAACTTTGGGCCGCAGAGGGCCGCCGGACCGCATTGATTTTGAATAAAATGCAGTACACTTTCTCACCACTAGTAGCGGTAGTGCGTCACTTAGATATTTAAACAACGTATTTAATATAAGTTAAACTTATATAGCGCCTTTCTAGTACCCAAGGACACTTTACAAAAATCCTATGGGGAAAAAAAACAAATAACAATTAAATAAATAAATATAATTAATTAAACCATACTATGACTATGTGGAAGGGAGAAAATACTGAGAGAAAAGGTGAGTTTTAAGCTGAGTTTTGAAGGAGGAAAAGGATGAACAGAAGCGGAGATGTTGCGGGAGGCCATTCCACAGTTTTGGGGCCATTACACAGAATGAGCGCCCACGAGCAGTGACAAGCTTGTATTTTGGAATCACCAGAAGACCTGTGTCTGAGGACCTAAGTGTTTGGTTTGGGATTTAGGGTATAGAAGTTGTGCTAAATAGTCTGGAGCTTACAGCTTCACACTTAACGATAACAGAACGCAGCACTATTACGTCATATAGCTACTGACGTTAACAACGAGGCCGTGACAGCGCTGCACAATAGAACCAGGTCAATATATCGCGAACATCACATTTAAAGTATCTGCAAACCCGACGCGACGACGTTTACATTAATTCTGTTAGGAAGGAGCGTATATCGGACAAATGGGTTGCATTTACTCGTGTATGAAGGTAGCTATCTAACGTTTTTATACGTTGTGGTCTAAAAAGGAGTAACCGGCATTTTTATACCGGTTATTCTCCGATTCTCCGATATTTTCTCCGATATTTTTTCGATTTAAGATGTGATGCTTTTTAGGGTGTACTGAGGTTTCCCATACCCATGATTTGACAAACCAATGGTTTCCTACAGAAAAAGAACAAAGAGGGTGTGAATAGTGAAGTTAAAAAGAAGAAAAAGCAAAGATGGTGGAGACATATAGAGTCATCCTCCCTGACACAAGTAACTGACACTCAGTCCTTGAATGTCAGCTCCTCCTCCATCTCTTGCTCCTCTTCCTCTGAGGGACACTTAACCAGGTATGAAAACCGTCCCAGCCTTATGAATTGTGTAGTCACATGCACATGTGTAGTCACATGCACATTTGGTTATTATTTATTCTGTCTATGATTTTTCCCTGGAATTATTTGCCCCCAGGTCCAACAACAAACTCCCTACTGAACCCAAGAACACGGAAGGGATTGTTCCTGGTCAGAGCTCAGAATCTTTTATGATTTTGTACCTTTGCATAGTATGTTTTAGTCAAAGACACTTACTCCAAGGTTTTGTTCTCTCCATAGGGGCTGCTGATAAAGATGTGTGCTCTGTGCCCATGGATAGGTGGGTACATTATTAAAGTCATCTTCATGGCACAGTAAAGTATGGACAATCTATAATGGTTATATATTGACATTGTGGCATAAATCAAGAGAAACTGAAAAATATTAAAAACAACATTTGTATGTATGTGAACATTTTGTGCACTACACAAACTCCATATTCATCTGTCACTTTACTCTCTCTTTCAGATTGCCGGCTGTTGTGGTAGAGGGAGACTTTCGTGTGCAGAATTTGCAGCACCTGTTACCGCACATCGTCAGTAGTGAAAGGGTGACTGAGAGTGGCCAGGGTGAGGGCCAAGGACACGCCCCCACTGTTTCTGCTGGCAGAGACACAGAGATCCAACAGCTCGGGTAAAGACAGAACACGTTGTGTTTTAGCACACAACCATTACGTGATTTTGCAGTGTACACAGATGTAATGTACACAGTCTTTATCTCTGAACCAAAATAAAGGCACGTAGCAATTAAAGGAGCAATAAGTATTTTTGCAGTTCTTCTTCAAATTCTGAAATTATGTGACATTGACACCTAGTGGCCTGGAAGTTTTACTGATTATGTATTAAATCTATTCTAAACATTAATGTCCTGTTAGGTTTCCCAACATTGGGAATACATGTTATATGAACGCCACTCTGCAGTGTCTTCTGAGTCTCTCCTGCTTCTGGAGCCCCATCAGAGCTCAGTGCTCCAGCTGGACGGATCCATCCAGCTGCCAGATGCTCAGGTACCTGATCAGGAACAGAGAAGTCACATGTCTAAATGAACTGTTCAATTATGAGTGCTTAGAGAGGTGTTGTGATGCTGAGAGTTATAAACCACATTGGTCTCCCTGTTACTGTGCGTAGATGTTTTGCAGATCTACAGCAAGGCAGGCTCACTAGTCGTAGCTCTTCAAAGAAGAAGAAGCTCCTGAGAGCCCTGAATGCCTGTATTTCAGTCAGATGCCCTGCGTTTGGAGAGGACTACGAACAGGTTCGGCTAAACAACCCTCTGAGCCATTCAGAACACATCAGAACCACATGCAGTAGTCTGCAGGAACTGCACACAACCTTCTTTGTTTTCTCAACTCTGTTGCTGCTGAAGTCCAGGAGTAATGCCGTTCCGATGTACTGTCTTCCACAGGATGCTCATGAGTTCCTGATGATGTGTTTGCTTCAGCTGAAGGAGGAGGGAGAGACACTCAGGGTTTCCTCCTTCTCTTACATCTGCCCTGTGGCAAATTTTGAGTTTCACCTCAAATCTGTGCGCACCTGCAGCAGGTAATTCTGTGCTATATCACCACATCTCCTTCTTGTAAATCAACTGTTCTTAACATGTGTTTCTTCAGAGTGTGCATTGTCACAAAGTATGCACACACTTGGTATGGGATAATGTGGGTTATTTCTGTGTGAATGTTGTAACCTCTCTGTTGATTTCTGTTGTTTGAAAGCTGTGGACTGCAGAGCTCCAGAGTGGAGGACTTCAACCACCTCTCTGTTAACCTGAGCTCTACCTTGACTGACAGCCTACACAATTACTTCAAGGTCTGTCACCTCACACACCCCTACTGGACAACACTTTTTTTGCCAGTTTGTTAAGTTAGGGAGCCATCCTAACCATTGTCACTCTCAATGAAAACTTTTTTTCAGTCAACGGTTTTGGAGTTCAAATGTGAATGTGGTCAAGGCACCGAGGCATGTGAAGTGGTGGAGTTCTTCACACTCCCACGGTGAGTCTCGCATTATGTGAATTACCACAAACAATGAGTTTTAAAGCAGTCATCTCACACTCTTCCAATTCTTACATCATTTTTCCTTTTGGAACAGAGTTCTGATCCTCCACATTAAGAGGTTTGACATGATGGGCAAGAAACTAACAAACCTAATGGACATCCCCTCAGAGCTGGACCTCTCTGTCCTCCCTGGAGTGGCTTCACTCGGGCAACCGTTAAGGTCAGCTTGTACAACGGCCTGAGCATACGCTCTCTCACCTCTGTCCACCCTTTCACAATTAGCAATGAGACGCTAACTGAATGGCTTTGTGATGTGTCCACAGTGGACCAGCATACACCCAGGACAAAGGACACGAGGAGGATAATCTGGAGAAAAGCTCTGTGCCAGAACAAGGTAAACATCAGCCATTTTCCTACAGTGATCAATTAAATTTTGGATTTACAACCTGTCTACGTTTATACGTACCTGCCATAATGATGTAGTTCTCTCAACCCATTAGTAGTAAATGAGAGCAGAGAAGGACAGGGAGAGAAAGTACAGCACGTCAGCCCACTGGTGAGGAAATAGAGAGAGAGATGAAAAAGAAGATTGAAAGATGCTGAGAGAGACTGAGAAAGACAGGCTGAGAGAGATAGATAGATATGAGAGAGACCCATATCAACGATCTAAGATGCATTCTTACTTAATCATATGAAAAAACAGATGTACTTGTTGTTTGCAGGAAACTGTTCACACAGACATCTACAGACTCCACGCTGTGGTGTCTCATTTGGGTGGCAGCATGGACAGTGGTGAGCAGTCTGATAATATCCACAAACATGCAGTAGAAACTATAAAGTGACTAATGACATCTTGCTTCCCTGACAGGGCACTACATCAGCGACGTAGCTGAGGAGAAAGGAGAGTGCTGGTTAAAATTCAACGATTCAAAGGTTTCAAAAAAGACAGAGCCAGCCGTCCTTAAGAGCAGGGCAAAAACAGCCTACCTGCTTTTCTACATGCAAAGGTAGTAGCTCACCTTCTAACTCAGGTACATCTGCTGAAACACATAGAGAACTGGCTGAATTCCAGCTGCTCCTGTTTTGCTGTTGTCTCCAGTGGGGCTGGAGAGAAGAACGTGGTCCCGTGGATGGTGGACCAGGGAGAAGCAGCAGTATCCCCCTAAACCCAACTCCATGCCATGACTAAGTCAGGATACACATGTAAGCACCTACATCCTCACTTAACAAGACAGGCTACACATCTGCTCAGTTCAGTTCAGGTCTATTTCTGTCTGTTCCTGTCGTCCAATCGTAGGAGATCATTCATTAAGAACGGCTTCTGCCTTTCAGATTTGGGAACATAAATACCTCGGTCCATGGGGACAGATACAAATTCCATAAGATTTTACATGTTGGCAGAAACCTAACCTTTACCCTGCCCTTACAATCAAAATTATAAGGCTAGACACAATTAGAAACTTCCTTCCTAAATTACCACTCACACTGGTATGTGTGGTATATTACATCTTTTTATATTACTGGTAAGTTTCAAGTGAGTTATTATTTGTTCAACATTAACACTCCTCCCCCCTTGTGTGATAAGGCTACAGACTACCATTTTAAAATGATTAATGCTTAGATGGTATTTTCATTACAATTAATTAGTTAAACATGATTCAGACCAGCAGACTACAGGCAACTGCTAAATAACAAGCTTTAAAGGTGATCATCACTTCAATGCTATATCCGTTATATCTGTTAATGGGTTGCGTTTCTATGGGAATTGTGTAAATAGCCCCTTGCTTTTCTTCCAAATCTTAGTAGATAAAAGGCTTTCTAATAAAAAATGACTATTCATGAATGACGTCACTTTAGACAGCATGTAGCCTAGATGACCTGTCAACGCTTGATTTTCTCCACCATTCATGTGTTAAAGGCCAGAAAAGGCGTGACACAGGCGGACACTGCTCCCGACTCTGGCAAGTACGCAACAAAGCGGAAAGACTTCCGTTGTTTGAAGGGTGAACCGAGTGAACCAAGCGGTGTCTGTTTTGTCCGACTGATCTGAGAAGTTGGGACGTGCCGGAGTAAATACAGCTGAGCTGCTGGTGAAAGCGAGAACGTGAGAGACTCTGCTGCTGGTGCTGTCTGTGCACGAGAAGCGCACTGATAAAAAGCTAAGTGCAACCCCCTACCTTTTTAGAAGAATTTTAACCTTCTGCCATCCACCAGTCGTAGTTTTAGGGCAGTACATTTTAATTTTTCATTTTTGTTTTAGTTTGTTGGAGTCCGTTGCTATAAATAGCTAAGTTGCTTTCTATTAGGCTGGGTACTGCTATAGGTTTATTTCATTATTTGATTTTTGGTTGTGTGTAAGGGATTTGGATTTGTTTGGTTTGATTTATTTTGGGGTTTATAATTTGGAGGGTTTGCTGTGGTGTTAAGTAGTTTTTTTTTTCCAGTGCTAGCCTATTAGGGAACATTTTGTTTGGCTAAAATATTCTATATTCTTTGGGCTCCATTTTTGTGTTGCGTCTTTGTGGGTTTGTGTGTTTCTTTGTTACAATTTCAGTTATTTTGAGTGGTGACTGCGTTTTGTTTTTGTTCTGTCCTTTGTCTGCAGCATTGCTATCCAGAACACTAAGTGGACTGTTGCGTGTCCCTCCTTGAACTGGCTGCCGAGGTTCTGGACTGGGACTGGGTGCACTTGGAGTTGATGGATTTTTTTTTTTTTTTTTTTTTTATATATAAAATTCTTTTGTTGAATAAATATATTGTGCAAATTCCATCTTCTCTCTGCATTTGTCAACTTGCGACTCCCCAAGGTGTAGTGGTTGGGATTGGGCTAAGGGAAATATAAAATTTTGCCCTTTGTCGGGAAAGGCCGTGACATTAGTAGTAAATAGTTCTTGGTTCTTTTCTCTGGCTGTTTGCCTAATGTCGCTCCTCAGTCATTTTGGACTCCTCAGTTTTTACATTGTATTTGATAATTGCCAGTGTTTGCTTTGAAAGTGAGCGTGCTGGTTGTGTTCTCCAGAGATCTGCACAATGCATTTATCACACTGTTCACGCTGCTCACCATGACTCACTGGTGTGTCCTGCTGTCAGAAGTACAAAGGGTTCCAGAGCTGGACAGCATCACCTGCAGCATTTACATCGTTCTGTGGATTTGTATTCGCCCCTTCATATTCCTGAACATTGTAATTGGCATTTTTGGTAGGTTACACTACAAGTCATTAGTTGTGCTGAATGAAATATGCAGATGGTAAAGTTGTGCAAGGGCAGAAGAATTCATTCATTGTCATTTAATGAACAATATTAATAAGCCAAATCCATGTTGCATACCCACACATGAAAATACATTCGGTTCTGTAAGGAGCGAACTCTCAAGTGCAACAACGAATTGAAATGCAGGTGAGTAGTTCTTTCATGCTGTAGTTTTTTTACTTAATTTGCTCAGACAATCTTTATGCATGCAAATAGACAAATTAATAGCCAAGTTTTGTTTGTTTTTTGTTCTGATTTTAGCAGATTAAGCCAGTCTCTAGTTAGTGGGTAAGTAATGGTCCCATGTAGATGGGAAGCAAAACCTGTAACATTTGTGACTGTAATATGTGCTGGAAAAACCACAAAAGGATCTAAATGCAGCGTAGTGCTTCTTTATCCTCCAGACACAATCTACTGTAGCTAGCAGCACAAGACACACACAAAACACACAGTACAAAAAGAAGCGAACACAGGGCAGCAGGGTCAGGGCAGCAGCATGGTCCATACAGTCCAGAGTCCATTACAAATCCAGGGTCGGGCTGAGAATGAGGTGTAAGGGAGAAGCAAAGGTCACAACAACGGTAGGCAAAAACGAGCAAGGAACGCTCACTATGCAACGTCAGAGGCAAAACTTCACAATGTAAAGTGGTAAGTGAGTAGTGTAAGAAAGGTGGAGGAGGGTGGGGACACACAGGGACAGGTGGAGGTCATTAGTATTCAGGAGATTGAACATGCATGTTTCGAGAAGTTGAGACCCTGGCGCTGTGACTTCAGAAGAGCGGGAGGCTTGTGTAGCTTCACTCCTTCCTTACAGTCACTTGTGTAGAATAAGTGAAGGGTGTGTGCAGATGTGTGTGGGCGTCTCCCTTGGGCTACAGGGCTGGCATACCATGACAAGCCCTAGTCCAAAATACAATGTACAATGTACAATTTTTGGTTACTATATAGGTATTTTTTGGTTACTGCATTTTGCTCTTTGTCCAGACTTCCTACTACACTTGAGGAGGATGAGGAGTCTATTTCCACCCAGGAGACTCCACTGTATATGAAGAAGATATTTTAGACTGGGAGACGTATGTGGAGGAGAACATCAATCAATCAATCAAATTTTATTATATAGCGCTTTTTACAACAGTTGTTGTCACAAAGCAGCTTTACAAGTGCCGAGTCCTAGCCCCCAGTGAGCAAGCCAAAGGCGACAGTGGCAAGGAAAAACTCCCTAGTTTTTTGCATGAGGAAGAAACCTTGAGAGGATCCAAGACTCAGGGGGGGAACCCATCCTCCTCTGGCCGACACCGGTCACCATGACAACAACAACAACAATTTAGACAGAAAGAAGAGAAAGAAAAGGAAAAATATGTAATAATGTCCATCATGATGTATGCATCCGGTTAGGCAGGAGGTGGCTGGCCCAGGATGGATCGCTGGTCTCCTCATCTCATTATTCCTCAAGCAGGCGGGCAGCCATGTGGAGAAATGAAACAGGGAAAATTAGCTCTGTATGAGGACATATACAGGACAGGTGAAATTATAAACATTTCCGGAGTGTGGCAGCATCTCCGGCATTTAGTTAAATTATTACAGCCTAGCTAAAAAGGCAGAACCAGAAGGTAACATAGGCTTGGGGG